>NW_005843216.1:88103-99668 GCF_000455745.1 Alligator sinensis
GAGCTACACTTTAAAGATGAAAGTGTTTTATCTGTCTCTCTAAATTGCATACCAAATGGGCTATTTTATGTTTGCAATATGTTTCCTGTAGATTTAATCATATGACTCCAATTAACCTCAGTCATGCAAATGGCAACCTGAGTAGCTATTTCAAGATACAGGGCAATGTAGATGGTTTTGGTTTGGTTCTCCCAGCAAAATACATCATCATCATTGCTTTAAAAAATCAATTTCAAGTGTTTTATGCATGTTCAGAAGATTCCAGTTCTTTACCTTGCATTTCATTTAGATGTTTCATGTATTAATTAATTGAATGAATTTATCTCTGTTAACTAAGGCAGCCTGGGAATTCTGAGGATATAATTAAGATTTCTTCAGTGCTCATAGTTAAAAGAAAAGCTATTGAGGTGTGTGTTTAACTGCAGTATGAATTCCTTAGAATGCTACAGAGAACTCATTACTAATTTCCTTCTCATCTTAAACACAGTTGCTGCATTAGCAAGTGTTTCTTTGCTGGATGGAATTAGAGCTGCTCAGCTGTGTGGCTGTATACTATTGAGTGCTAATAAAGCTTTTCCTTTCAAGTCTTCTCAAGTCTAAGGGAATAGAAGTGACATGTCTTGAAAGGAAATCTGACCTTTGCATATGTCTATGAGTACAGTGTGGTCATATTGGACAGTGCAGCAACAAGCTGTGAAACATCAAGTAACCATTTTATTGAAAAGTGCTATACTTAAAACCTTTGTACCCATGTGTCTATTTAGTACTGGTGGTTGCTTGTCAGCTGCTACAAACTGTTGATTTTTTTGTCTTTCTACTAGTTGTTGAGGCCAAAGTTATGCAAAATAGGCAATAGCATTGGGATGCAAGTTATCCATGGAGCATGTTCATTGTGTAGTTGCATCTTTAATATCAGCGGATGTAGGAGACTGTTTTTAAGCAAACAAAAGCTATACTGTGATATTCCTTCCGAAGCGTGCTAGGGCCCACAAAGAGCATCATTATAAACTGTTTGGCATGTTTTATAAAAGCAGAGTCTTCCTTTGTACTATAAAATGGTAACGTGGTAAAGAAATACACAGTGTCATTGCTCACTGGCTTATAAATGGCTTGCCCATAGATACTCAAAGGACTGGAAAAATTAGCAGCCCTAAGAAAATGCATGCACTTCAAGACATTTTGCCTGTTAGATGCCACTGTTTCTAGTCAGTGGTATTTTCCACTGGTTAACAGAGAAGCCTAAAAGCCTATGTGGTAACATCTCACCATAATAGGCCTGGCCCGTATTAATATGTTCCTCTGCCACTGCGAGGAGAAACCAAGGACGTCTTTACATGTATTTGGGTGGGGGCATTATAATTAGAGCAGCTCTCAGAAGCCATTCGAAGTAAAGTGCCTGCAGTGTCTTGTGTATTCAGTGTCTGGCACTTCAAAATGATGGTGGGGGCACTTTAACTAAAGCTCGTCCAATGAGCTTTAGTTAAATTGCCCCTGCTGCCACCATTTTGAAGCATAGCGACGCTAAATACACATGATACCAAGGCTGCTGGAGTGTGTTAATATAGGAGTATAGAATCATAGAAAATGAGGGTTGGAAGGGACCTCAGGAGGTCATCTAGTCCAACCCCTGCTCAAAGCAGGACCAGCCTCAACAGGATCATCCCAGCCAAGGCTTTGACTAGCAGGGTCTTAAAAATCTCTAGGGATGGACTACTGTTCCAGTACTTTACTATCCTCTGGTAAGAAAATTCTTCCTAATATCTAACCTAACTTCCCTTGCTGCAACTTGAGACCATTGCTCCTTGTTCTGTCATCTGCCACCACTGAGAACAGTCTAGTTGCAACCTCTTTTGAACCCCGCTTCAGGTAGTTGAAGGCTGCTATTAAATCTCCTCTAAGTCTCCTCTTCTCTAGACTATATAAGCCCAGTTCCCTCAGTCTTCCCTCATAAATCACGTGCCCCAGCACCCTCACCATTTTTGTAGCCCTCTACTGGACTCTCTCCAATTTGTCCGCATCCTTTTTGTAGTGGGGGGCCAGAAACTGAACACAGTACTCCAGATGTGGCCTCACTAGTGCTGAATAGAAGGGAATAATCACTTCCCTTGACCTGCTGGCAACACATCTACCAATGCAGCCAAGTATTCTGTTAGCCTTCTTGGCAACAAGGGCACACTGGTGGCTCATTCAGCTTATTGTTCACTGTAAACCCCAGGTCCTTTTCTGCAAAGCTGCTGCCCAGCCAGTCAGCCCCCAGCCTCTACTGGTGCATGGGATTGTTCTGTCTTAAGTGAAGGACTTTGCACTTGTCCTTGTTGAAGCTCATGGGATTTATTTTGGCCCAATTCTCTAATTTGTCTAGGTCACTCTGAATCCTAGCCCTACCCTCCAACATATCTAGTACTCCCCCCAGCTTGGCATCAACTGCAAACTTGCTGAGAATACACTCTATGCCATCTTCCAGGTCATTGCCAAAGACACTGAACAAAACCAGCCCCAGGACCAACCCCTGAGACACTCCACTTGATACCGTCTGCCAACTAAACATTAAGCCATTGACTACTACCCTCTTAGCCTGATGTTCCAGTCAGTTTTCTATCCACCTTACAGTCCATTAATCCAACCTGTACTTACTTAGCTTGCCTGTGAGAATGTTGTGGGACACCATATCAAAAGCCTTACTAAAATCAAGGTATATCATATCCACTAGTCTCCCCGCATCCACAGAACCAGTCACCTCGTTATAGAAAGCAATCAGGTTGGTCAGGCATGACTTGCCCTTGGTGAATCCGTGCTGACTGTTCCTAATCACCTTCTTCTCCTCCAAGTGCTTAGAAATGGATTCCTTGAGGACCTGCTCCATGATTTTTCCATGTATAGGTGCCTCACATGCCCAAGTCAGCATCGAATATCTATAATACTGTTTTTTTAGATTCACTAAAACACAGGCATACTCAAAAGAAGGATCTGGCCTGTCATCTCATTCTGTCTTCAAATGCAACAGCTACATCAAATCAAACAACAAACCCGTTCTACCCACATGTGGGTCATTTTAAAACTTCCATCTGTTAATAAGAAAATCAGCTTTACTCTTAAAACAAGCCATAGGTCAGTTCTCAACCTTTCTGGATTCAAGGCATGCCTTTATAACTTTTGTGAATTGAGTAGCACACCATTTCAAAACTATTTTTTATAATTCAGTGCTTACCTCCTTGCAGAGGGGTTGGGCAGTATAGGTGGGCTATCATCTGGACAGGAAAAGCCTGAGTTTGCACTTACATGCTTAGCTTATCTGTTTATCTCCCCATATCTCATTTACCCCCTCACACCTCTAGGCACCCTAAAGAAGCACCTGGTGGCACCTCAGACCTTCTAGCACCCTGGTTGAGAATCACTGATCTAGGTGATACCCTGACCAGCATGGATACAGCAAAACCCATTTTTGTCTAGCCCAAATCTGAGTTTGGTACATATAACAAATAATGAAAGTAATTCCTAGCAATAAAGTAACTGTTTACATTGATTCTCAAGCAGGGTGCTACAGCACCCTGAGATGCCTTGAGATCCTTTCAAAGATGACTCAGGATGCCATACAATGTTAGCTCTGTTAGGTGTGCAAATGTGATTCACAAAATTAAACCCAAAGATTTCAAATAGGAATCAAGTGTCAAAAACGTTGTGACCTGTTTTGGTCTTTATTGGTTCTTTGTAACAGACAAATGGCTCTATTTTATGTAGTAAAAAATGAGTGAAGAATATGAACTGGCATTTTCTCAGGGGTGCCTTGAGTCTAATAAGGAGTGCCTTGAACCTAAAAAGCTTGAGAACCAGAGGTTTATATGTTGATATGGAGAAGGGTCTGTGTATGTATAGACTGTATGCATTTGGTTTATGCCTTTAAGTGTTTTATGCGGAGGATTATATTTACTGGCTATGGTGCATGTATTTAACACGTTCATAAAATGTATTCTTCAAAAGAGTAATGTATGAAATGTTGCTGGTACATATAATACTGTGCTTATCACTTTACAGCTAAAAAGCAGGATTTCTAAGCAGTGATGGCACATCAATTATCTATTGGCCTGGTAGTTGACCTAAAGCCCAAACATTTCCCCTTCCCCTTCTCCACACCCAGCATCATATGATACAGGAATAACAAATATACCATATGCTGCCTGCTGACACACTTGAATGCTGATTCAGATTACAATACCATCCTGTAGAATATAACTCTTGCCAGTGCTGTAGAATGAAAGAAAATGCAGAGGGACCACTTCTTTCCATGCAGATCCTTATCAGTTTAATGTGTCTTAGCTGTTTGGATTTAAAGCATAGACACGAAGGCAATGTAACCTCAGATTTTTAAAGTTTTGCACAAAAACTTTGGACTTCTTTGGCTTTCCAGGTGGGCCTCAGAAATTCTAGGGCACTGTTAAAAGAGCAGAGGGGTGAGCTTTTTACATTCTTTTCCGGTGTAAGAGAATGTAAAGAGTTTTCTGATGGTTCTTGTGTTGTGATCTGTTACTGAGTATAGGAGCACTTTCTTACTTCCTTACACTCTTTTTATAGAATTATTGTAATCCTGATATCTGACATGTCAAGTTATGTTGAGCTAGCCAGACCCCCTACCAAGAAGTTTTAAATGTACTGAAAGAGCTGAATGCACGGTGCTCATTTTCTCCCACTGCATTCAAATTGGTAGTGCTAAAATAGCAACAGTGGATGTTTTAGGATCATAGGGAAGTGTAGCTCAAAGGGACCTCACAAGGTCATCTAGTCCAGTCCTCTGCTCAAGGCAGGACCTGCCTAACCCATCCCAACCAAGTGTCTGTCTAACCCGTGCTGGAAAGTTTCCAAGGATGAGATTTCTCTAGGCCAATGCCTGCCCACCCCCATAGTCAAAAAGTTCCTCCTAATCTCCAGCCTAAATTTCGCCGGCTGCAGTTTAAGTGTGCTGCTCCTAGTCCTGTCCCCCACAGCCGTGGAAAAAGCCCACCTCCATCCTCTCCTATAATCACCTTCCTTTAATTCTGTAATCATCCTATAATCACCTTCAGGTATTTGAAGACTGTTATCAAATCCCCCTGTCAGTCTTTTCTTCTTCAGACTACATAACCTTAGTTCTTTCAGCCTTTCCTCTTAAGTCTTGTCTTCCAGGCCCCTGATCATTTTTGTTGCCCTGTGCCAGACTCTTTCCAAACTGTCCATATTCATCTTGAAGCAGGGGGCCCAAAACTGGACATAGTACCCCAGATGAGGCTTTACCAGTGCTGAGTAACACCTTAGCATACTCAGGCCCATGATACCTAGAGTTGCCTACAGCTCCACACATCCAGGTGCTTTGGACTGAAAAACAAACAGTAAAGGCTTCCACTGGCAGAGTTCATGACTGACCACCCACTCTGTCAGCAGGCCTCAGTTCCCTTCTCCCAGCTCATCTCTCTGTTCCTTCCCTGTATGTCTGTGGTCTGGCACTGGTAGCTTGCCAAGGCACCGAGCCAACTTTCCTCCCTGCTTCACTTGTTGTGCTGCTGGCATGTAGGCTGGTTTGCTTATGTCCGAGCAGCCTTTGCCCAGACTTAGCCATCTGGGGAGTTGTTGTGTGCTTGTGGAGTTTAGAAGAGTGGTAATGGCATACAGGGAGAGCTTGATGGCGTTCTATGCATCCTACGTTGTCCCCACAAAACCTGCTGTTGACCTTGGCCTTAGCTTTCTAAACTGGACTGGGATTTATGATAGTCACATAACATATTCATTTCCATACTTTCTCACTTACTTCTGTTCTACAGCAACCTAAGAATGTCTTTGTCAGAAGCCTACAGCTGGCAGGTTGAGCACTGATATCTTTCTTATTAACTGCTTTGCATGTGGAAGGTTTTCCTCTGGGCCAATCTTCGTGTTAGAGGAGGTGTTACACCAGAACAAAAGCTGACAGAAACATTTCAGATATTGGCTGTTGTTTGAATGATCCCTTAACATTATTTGAGGGTCAGAAAAGTGAAGCATAATGTTCTCTAATAAACAAAAATGTAGTCCTCAGTATCCTGACTTTTTTTTTTCCTATCCTGGTTGAAATCTTCCAAGATTTTTTTTTTCTAGTGAAAATTATCAGAATTTCAAATAATAGTGTAAAGTAGGATGCTTTTCCACAAAACATTTCACAATTAGCTGTACTGCTCATCAAATAAGCAGAAACTTTGAAGAGTAACTTGTTCTCGTATTTATTTTCAATTGATTGTTCACATCAGGGCTGTCCAAACTGGTGACCCACAAGCTGTATGCAGCCCCTGACGGGTTAACCTGCAGCCCCTGAGCTTGTGCTCTTGCTGCTCACATTGTTCTCCTGCTGCTACTAGCAGTTTTGGGGCTCACTTGCCTTCCTCCAGCTTCCACTTCTTGCCCCTACCCCTAGTGACAGGGCAGCATGGCCCTCAAGGCTGAAGGAGCCTGTGGCTGGAAGGCTCAGGAGGACACTGGGGACTCGTTGGTGCTGAGTTGCCCACCAGACAGCAAAGTTAGGGGGAGCCACACAGCATGTGGCCCAAAAGGTATGTGGCTTACACAGTGTTTGGTCATGGGCTCCTTCAGTCCCCAGCTACTCAGACAGCCCTGGTTCCCATAACCAACTTTTATTATTTCATTAGAGCCACTAATCTTTCACAGATAAAAAGTACTAAGCCTGAATTTGGTTTTGCCCAGGTGGAATTTCACCCATAATTCCAAAGTTACTCCTGGCTATGTTCCAGTAACTGAGGTCAGAATCTGACCCAACATCCTGTCCCCAAAGATCTTGCAATAAGGCTAAGTACAGACAGTCAAAAAAGCCCAAGGCTGAATCGATTCAGCCTTTGCAGGTGAGTCTAAAAAGCAGGGATTAAACTGAGAAACAACTCGACACAACATTCACTTTTGATTCAGGAAATGCAGCCACATGCCTGCAGTGGCTCAGGCCAGAAGCAGGGGGAGCACTAGAGCACAGCTCTCTGGCACATAGCCAGTATGGGCTGTGTTCACTTCCTGTTCTTGTTTCCCCCCCCAAGGTCTCTGGGATTTGCAGTCCAGAATTGCAGCAGGAGGACTCTGTAGGGTTGTTCATCACTTCCTCCTCCTGCTTCCAGGTGCCTCTGGGATTTGTAGTCCACAGTCACAGCCAGCAGTAAGTTTTTAGCAGGGCAGGGCAGGGCAGGGCAGGGCAGCTCTGTACTCAGGGGAAGGGAAGTGTAACCCCTCTCTCTGGCCTCAGACCCCAGCTGAGGTTTGTCTGGTGGGGGGGGGGCAGTGGGCTGGAAAGCATGCTGGGATGCTGAGTGCTGTGATTTAACTTGAACTAGGAAGGGGTCTGGGACAGAAGTTTCATAAACTGGTTTAACCCAAATTAGTTAAGTCTGATATTACATTCAGCCAGGTTTATCTTAAACCAGTTTCAGCCATTTTAAAACTAGTTTCTGATGACTTAAGCCAGTTTATGTGTAACTTCTGTCCCTAGCCTGAAAGTTAAGGCTGGTAAGAAACAGTATGAGGCATAGTGGGAAAAGAGGATGAAACTCACTAGGGGCTAGATTCACCCTGGCTAGCACATGGAACAAAAGTGTTCAGTCTGCACTAGGACTTTCCAGACTCCGTAGTGAAGTGTAGCTACATCTCAGCATAGTCCTACAGGCTTTGCACCTCAGTTATTACAACTGAAGTCAGCATAAATAGGGAGTAAAACCTTGGCTTTTGTATGTGGGTTTGGGGTTTTTTGGATGCAGCCCAGATGCCAACCTGTCAAGGAACAAACACGGGGAAAGGAAAAACTCAGTGTGACAGATAATTATGCTATTAATGATTTGAGTGGATTTATTTAGCATGCATAATCCTGTCTTCCATACTTCACAAGTTTCGTCATTAGCCTGTGCAAGTACTAAAAGCAGATACCACTAGGGCTAAAATCCTAGCTCCTATATGCAGAGAAGTTGTGTTTGCCACCATGTTTCTTGATTATCCATGTCATCTATTCTTTTATTGAAAGCTTCCAATTCTAATGTTCTGCATCTAAATCTACAGAAGTCCCGTTGTCTTGAGCTCAACAGAAAATATCATCTCTTTCTAGCCATAGTCCTTCACATGGAGCATGTTGCTATCTCTTAATATTTTTTTTGCTGCCACCAGTTCCTAGCCCGCTTTGGCAGCTCCAGCTCTGTGGACAGGCTTTGTGCATTCCGCTGGCAGCATTTCAATCCTGTATGGTGGCAAAGCCCCCTTGAGTCTCTGAAACCCACATCCCATCTTGGATGATGCAACATCCATAACTATTTATTTCTGACTTGCTGCAGGGAGGGGGAAAAAAATGACACCAGTGAATTCTAGGCAGGGAAAATGCTCCCGCCCCTGCACTCTGTTAATTCCTAAAGGACCTTAGTGTTTGTTCCAAAGTCCTGTAACTTGCAGTCGTAGCTAACAGGTGCGGTTGTGCTAATTGTCGCAGCCATATTTTCACTCCAGTACTTTGATGCAAAAGCAACAAATGGATGGTTCATTGAGCAAGAGGAAGAGAAGGGAGCTGCTATTACTGACTTGTATAGTCTTCAAAGTGTTTTGACTTTGAAAAGAATGCTCACATCATGTTATCTACTAAAATTATTTCAAGTTTGAATTTTTACACCACATCACACACAGGTGGGATCTGTACAATTTAGCAACAATACACATTGCAACACACAACTACAAAACCTGGAAAACTCCCAATGTTATCCTGGCATATGGGTTCACTCCTATACAGGATTATGATAAAAAAATGGAGAAAAAAAATGTAACCAAAAAGAAACGTAACCAAAATAGGGGTTTGTTCTTGAATTTTGTGGGCTTGAGTTTGTGTGTTTGATGTTTGGGGAATGCTTTTTTCTTCACTCTTATAGATCTTTTTTTTTCCATTTTAATAGTATAAATATAGCTGTCACCACTGCCTGTCATGACTGATGCCTTCAAGTAGTTGTGCCAGTGTGCGTGCTACTCTGGGCTTCAGTCCATTTGTACATCACAGCCCTTCCTGCATATGCTTTCTATCATATTTTTGAATGGCCAAGTGAACCACCAGAACAGATTTACATCCTGGAGCTTAGGACAGAAGATGCTGCCATTGCTCCAGCTTACCAAGTAAGAAGAGTTTTCAGTGCAGTGTTTGGGTAAATGGAAAAAACTGAGTATTTCCCACTTGGTTGTATACAGTGCGTACTGCCAAATCACTGCATTTGAGGCTTTGGTTTTAACCCTTTCTTGTTACTATGTGGCTTGGGTTTATAGACTTTATTGAAAAGAGCCTACAACTTGCCCAGTGGTCTCCATTACCTCTTGATCTGCCAATATCATTAGGCACAGTGGATGTTGGTCTTCCTTTTGTTACATCTGTGAAATCATTGTGGTTGCAAAGGGTGTAACAGAAGTCAGAATCTGGCCTAATATGTTATGCTATTCAGGGAACAAAGACTTAGCTAAATATAGCTCTCTGGGGAGTAACAGCTTCCAGCTGAGATGCAACAAAAAGTGAGAGATTATGTTGACACTAGGGATTTTGTTTCACCTCAAATCACCACAAGAGCTTCATCTGTTTAAATAGCACTTCCTTGGCAATATTTTTTAGTGGCCTCTTTTCAAATATGGGCACCGAAATAGTCTGCCCCATCTTCCCGTTTGTATGCTCCAGTCTGTACTTAGGGGCATCTTAATAAATGCTCTCTTTGTGAAGCTCAGTGCTAATTAAAATGCCTGAGTGTAAGGTGTGGATGTTCTTTTGAAAACCAGGCTTGAAGTCGAGACAAATATTTCTAATAACAAAAAAAGCCGGGGTGGTGGGGAGAAGGCTTTAGAACTGCTACGACACACTGATACTCTTAAAGCAGGGATGTCAAACTCACCTGGACTGTCAGGCCAAATGAGTAGCATGAGACCAGTCCATGGGCAGGATCAGCCCCACAGGCCAGATCCAGAGTACATCCTGGAGGGGCCAGAGTTGGCATCATGGTCCTATTCCAGCTGCTCCAGGGCTGTGCTGCATGCAGCAGCTGCTCCACCATTTTGGGACTCGAGCTGGAGCTCGTGGGGCCATCTGGTGCACCCTGCATGTTGCCTGTGGATCAACTCCAAGACCCATGGAAAGAAGCAGGGGAGCAGATGATAGGGCTCTGGGGGTCAGATTCAGCCCAAGGGCTGTATTTTTGACACCTCTGTCTTAAAGCAATCTCTAAAGGAAATGCTGTCTGTCCTTGCCAAAAAAAAGAAAACAGAATTTTATTAGTTTGAAATCATGTTTTAGGGCTCAGGCGGCTTGTTTAACTGTGTTTCCAAAGCGCCATTGCCAGTGATACAGCTGCATCAGGCTCACCTCAGGTCTCTATTGTTTCTGTCTGGGGTGTGCAGCTCAGCTCACTGTGAACCTTATGCATACAAGGCTGCCTTTCATCCTGAGAGATCTCCTCGCATTTAATAGACTGCATGTGTAAGGATCACTTCACCTGCCATTGGAACACAGCCACCTCTGGGGTAGGAGCACAGCAGGCATTTGTGCACCGATAATATACTACACAATAGTGATTTTAAAGAATGGAAGTGAAGAATAACTTACATGTTCAAAAACGCAGAGAGGATTTTAAGTAGGTAACGTGCCAGAGTTGGAATTTGGCCAGAACATTCAGGCCCACACCTGCGCTCCTTACAAAAATGCGGGGGGATTGATAACTACAAGTGTTCAAGTCTTCAGTTTCATGTATCATCTCAAGGCTGTCCTCCCTGCATCAGGTTTCCTTTCCCACTTGCATCATGGGGTAGCATCTAGCATACTGTTAATGTAACGTACATAATGTAGTAACTGTGAACTGAGCCAGGGGAAATTCACAAGGAAGAATACTCTCTAAATCTCTACCTCCACATCCTACTGGGTTTTCTACATACTCCACCATAATCTAAGACGAAGTCTGTTGAACTTAATTAAAAGATTTCCGTTAACTTTGGTGGCTTCTAAATCAAGCCCTTCTTGACAACCCACATATCATGTGTTGAAATATGACAATAACAAGGCAAAAAAATGGCCTGATCGCATACATAGCTCTCCCTGTGTATGGCATCAATGAGTACTGGTAATGTTAGGGTGCTGTTATAGATGTAACGGTCCGGGAATTGGGCAAGAGGCAAGGATTTTTTAGATGATATCTTATTAGAACAACCGTATGCTTAGGATAAAGTTAGACAAGCTTTCAAATGGGCTCAGTGCCTCTTTCACAAAGATATGGTCTATTTCCCTGCTGAAATGTCCTTGTCATATGAAGGCAGGTTTCAATGAGTATTAGAGAGCTCACACAAATTTTGTTTTCAGTGACCAGTATATTCACCAAAAAATAACACTTTGGAAAAACCAAAATTATTTGCTAATTCAGGACAATTTCGGCAATTAGTTTCAGCCAAAAAAATAAAATCCATTGTTTGAACAGCTGTAGTCCACACACCTTTTATTATGGGGCCACTATGGGGCCACTACCAGCTGGCTATATAGTTAGGTTGACTAATACTTTCCGTTATAAAAGATTCTTTCAG
>NW_005843216.1:99699-121000 GCF_000455745.1 Alligator sinensis
AGAAGCCCTTGTAATTTGGCTGAGACAAAACCCTTGGGCCAGAGAAGTGCCTTTTCTTTCAACCATGACATTCCAGTTACATTTGGCTGGGCTAAAAACTGTCAAAAATCACTCTCCTTTTTTTTTCTCTCTCTCTCTCTTTCTCATGAGCGTGCATGTGTGTGTGCATGTGTGTCACAAGAAAAATGTCAGTAGGCTGCCAACATATAAAGTAAATGTGAATATTCTGCTTAACTTGTACACAAGCTATCATTCAAGCAGCAGCATTGACTGCACTAGGAATGTCCAACGGCTCCCAGTGCTGCTGAAACAGCAGGAGGAGGGTGCGAGTCCCCCTCTGATAATTCTTCATTGAATTAAAACACAGAGCAGTAGCTTCTTCATCCCCCCCCCCCCAAGATGAGGGCAGAAAAAGGAGTGCTGGGATGGGCTCCTCCTACCTACCTCCTGACCCATAAACTGATCCAACATCGTATCTTGGTTTAGGGGGAGGGAAGCAGATCCCTATTTCTGGAAGTTGCAAAAGTGAGATGGGCTAAGCTGTGTGTAAACATCAACATCAACCAGGATATGGCTCAAGCAAACTATCTTTTCTCCTTCCTGTCATAATCAGCTTCTCTGAATGAATGCAGCTGGCCTCTAGCTCATGTAGAAGCAGTCTATGTTGCAATGCTGAAGGTTCTTGAGGATGATGGAGTAGGTTTTTCTCTAGAGGTGGGAAGAGGAGCAGCTATCTTGAGAAAACTGCCTCAAATCCTACTCTGAGCCACTGCTCTAAGCTGAAACAGATCCCTAGGAGCAAGACTTGCGGGGGGGGGGGGGGGCTGGCAAAATTTTGCGAAGGATCAGAAAGGTCATAGGGAGTCTGGGTAAGAGTGGGGGAAAAGGCTGGATTTTATTTAATAATCCAAGAAAGAAAGATTTCAGGGTGGAATTCAACATTGTGCTTGGGGGTATTCACCTGGGCTCTGAAGAAGAATGTAGGAAATGCTGTATGGAATCCAACCCATGGGTCCATCTAGTCTAGTCTGTCTCCAACAGAGGTCAGTACCAGATGTTTCAGAGCAGACAGGATAATGTGCTCCCTGTGAAGGCCTCATTTATAATAGAGATTGTTACATGTTTTGTGTCCCTTCCCAAATTTGTTTTTATTGACAATTCTAGTGCTGAATAGTTCTGGAACACGGGTGGCAATATACCCAAATAGAAAGGACACAGCTACTTGCCTGCAGGACCCTGTACCCCTACCAGAATTACACATTCTGAATGGGTGAATTGTGTACTCTTTCTGACTGGTAGGGTACCATCTATCTCAGAAGATGGAGTAGCCAATAGTTTGAGAACCTGTCAGAAAATAAAAGTCAGTACCTTCACCTCTGCTCTAATATTTAAAAATAAAATGGGTCAATAATTCGTGCTTTAGGTATGAAGCCAAAGTTTGGCATGCTTGGATCCTGGGGGGTTTGTTTGGCCCAATAGAGTCATAGAGACATAGGGCTGGAAGGGGCCTCCAGAGGTCATCTCGTCCAGGTCTCTGCCTGAGGTAACATCATCCCTATCCAAACTATCCCATCTAAATCATACTCTAAACTCTACATAAGGCTACATAAGCCCATGCTAAAGAAAATGCCTGACTCTTACATTTAAAAGAAATTAACATTGCATTTTCACAGAGAGGCTGTTCAAAGTTAGGATTTGGTGTCTGTCACTGTTTTCCTCCTTAGCTGGATACTGATAGTATTAATTAGCTGGAGTTTGGAGTGCTGCTAACAGACTCTGCAAACAACCACCCTAGCAGTAAAAACCCTCTAAGCAAGCATCAGCAATTCTTGAGGACAGAATATTAGTATTAGTACCTAAAGACCCTTTGGATTGCAAGAGCAAGATAAGTTGTCAGGAATGAGTAAATTGGAATCAAATATGTCTAGAAGTCAGACTATCTAATGACAGAATAATCAAAACCATCAAAGCTTGGTGCATAATGGTTTGAGACAAGTGGTCCTGCAAATATTGTTCTAATATCTTCTTAACCACAAGGGCTGCTCAGATGTGTTTCTCAAAGACGTTTAAGTTAGCAAAGACTACTCATCATTAATCTTTTATAATGGCTTTTGGGAGCCACAGTTCATTTAAACATTTTACATTTTTATTACTTATGTATGCGGGGCAGCAATTAAAGCTGTCGTGGTCACATAATGAAGACTAATGAAAGCAAGACTAGGGCAGGTTTTCATTTTCTGTCAACCTGAATATCCATCTCTTTCGAGCACCCTATATATATATATAATCTTTAATAATATATACGTTTTTTTTGCTTGAAAGCTAGCTCCCTAGAAGCATCAGTAGGCATTAAACTAAATACACTTTACAAACAGACAAGATGTACTATAAAGACTAAATGGTATCCGCCCCCCCCCACCACCTCTTTTTAGGCATGGAGGAAGTATACTACCTGGCAATTGCACAGGCACCCTAAAAGGCTCAGTCTTTCTCAAGGCGAGTAAAGCCTGAGTGATGTGATAACAGCATCTTTCTTGTATGTTTTGCCTACTGTGAAGTAAGAGTTTTGGAGGAAGGACAGGAATTAGTCATCCCACAATTAGTCATTCTGCAGTGTTGTTTGATACTTGAGAGATCTGATCTGCATTTCAGAAATGCTGTTCAGAAACCATAGGCCCAATTTCAAGGCTTGTTACTTTCTCCCATTATAATTAGGAAGGGCGTGGAAAAACAAAAAAATTGAGTGCTGTTGCACTTTTGGGGGCCCTGTTAACTAGGGCAAAGGGAGCAAATGCACTGCGCTGTGTCAGTGCATTTACTATACTTTGCAGCTTGAACAACTTCAGAATTTTTTCTATTTCATCTGAACATCGGTTTCTTGGGAATAACAGGCAGCCTTTGCAAAGTGCTTGCCTGCTGTTTGCAACCACTTCTCCCAGTAAAGCTCAAACATCCTCTCTTCTGCTGCTTCTCTCTTTTTTTTGTAAAGTTCTCTGCCAAAGTTCATATTTAACAAGAGTTAATTGTATTGTGCTGGCATGGTGCTCCAGTGCCAATGCATTACATGGCATGGAGAAGGTCTGAATTCAGGAGTAACCTTCCTCTGTGACCAGTTGTCTGTTGTTCTTAAGGAAACAGTGCTTCCTGTCACTTAGCAATGGACCCACGCTCCACACCTCTGGTTACTTAGATCTAGAGGGAATTGCTTCCAGCCCTCTGTGCTGCTAGGGAGCTCTCTGATATGTGGTCTGCATAGGCAGGGAGATTTGGAAGGACTTCCCAAGCCCCAAGATAATAAAATTGAGTTTTATTCCAATCATAATGAAGAACAGAGGTGGCTAAACGAAAAGGCCCCCACATCTCACTATTCAGATGTTTTGTACTGAAATACGCACCTTTCTTAATGGGAATTCCTCTGAGGCAAGAAGGTAGTACAGATCATACAAGTGCTATTCATCAATATTGAGACTATCATGAGAGAGGACTGATTAAGGGCTCTTGCATTTGGCCCCAGCTATTTCAGCAGGCAAGACCTGGTATTCTTCCCTGATCCACATTTGGTAGCTCCACAGCCACGTCAGCCCTTTCACTTTTGGGTAGCAGATGACTGCCTCAGCAGGACTATCTCCCAGCAGCATCTCAGCCTCCTCAGCTGTTGCTGCATGATTATTGCTCTCTTTAAGACATGAATTTAGGAACCCACCCCTCTCTGTCTCATCTCCTCCCCCTCCTGACCAGTGCTTATACATGCACTCCTGTCACCTAACAAAATGCTCTCCTTCCCTAGTTTCAGGGGTATGGGTTGTAGCCAGGTTGGTCTAAGGACATAGGCAGACAAGGTTCTCTGGGTAAATCCAATATCTTTTATTAAACCAACTCAAATAATTGGAAAAATTCTTCTTCTTCGCAAGTTTTCCGATACATTGTACATTTTCAGGGTAATTGTACCCAAAAGCTTTCAAAGAAGAATTTTTCCAACTATTTGAGTTGGTCTAATAAAAATATCAGATTTACCAAAAGAACCTTGTCTGCCTCCTTGCCTAGTGGCACTCAGCTGTTAATTCTGCCCTCCTAAATCTATTGCATGAGTGTAGAAATGTGACATAAGAGATCTTCACTAACTGCCACCACAGCTGTACACAGTTTAATGCTCCCTTGTGTGGGATACATTTGTCCCCATTATTATGCACCAAAACATGATATAAGTGCAAAAATGAAACCTGGTAAATGAAACCCCGAGCAAGTCAAAGGTCAAACTGCTTTTACCTAAAGCGGTAGTAAAACAGAGGGAAGATTTGGAAAAACAGAAGCTGTGTCTATGCATTCTAACTGCTGAGCCTCTCCAAAGGGCTTTCCACCACACACAGCACCCAATTCAGCCAAATGTAGCTGGGTGGAAGAAGAAAGAACTTCTATTACAAATTTTGGCCCAGATTATTATGTATTTGTAAGAAATGATATACATGGACTTACAACTGGAACTTAGTGGCAAGACAGTAAATTGTACTGAGATGGAAAGGGAGTATAATCTATAAGGTGGTGTGCTTTAGGAAGACAGGGTAGTGAAAGAAGCAGCAGCAGTTAAGCAACTAGCAAAAAAATGGGAATTAAAGGCAGGAATCAAACCTGCAGTACGTCATCCTCAGCATTCCTGATATAAACAAAAGTCTTTGCTCTCCACACAATACCACGTTGGTGTAAATTATGCTGATTGCCATTAAAATGTCAAAATCTAAGTACAGGAAATAATTTCTGTCTTAGGTACCACTATGATGTATCTCTAAACATGTGTGTTATACAGTGGTTGTAAATGAAGATATTGTTTACTTAATGTCAAATTGTTGTAATTTACACTATTAAAATAACCATTCCCTACCTCTTAGAGACCTGTTCATACCAATGGCACATCTGGCTCATTATCTAATGCTTGTGGACGTTCAGGTTTGCACAATTCTCATTTAAAACAATATGAAAAACCCTGAGTAGATACATGGTTGGATTTAAACTTGGTTTTATCTCAAAAGGGAGTAGGAGGGCTTGTGTAAGATAATGGTTCTCAACCTTCTCATGGTCTTTGCACCCCACCTCTACTTCTTTGAATGTGGCAGCATCACTGACTGAGAACCACTGTTGGTGCTGCCTCTGCTTACCAGGGCTTCTCAGCTGGGTTCTACTACTTGCAGATGAAATTGCCCCACATACCTGCTGCACAGCCAGCCTGGGAATGGCTGTGCCATGTGCACATGCTCCCTAGGGTTGCCAGCTCTGAATCCATTCTGGGAGGGCCAACGTGCCCACAACACGAACATGCCCACATGCTTGCAGATATCCATTACGGATTACGGTGCACAGACTTTACATCAGGAAGGCAAATGCATGTTACTATTACATTTTAAAAACCCGCTACACTACTATATAAATCAGATTCAACATTTAATATTTATTTTCATGAATTCTTTATCATTTATCTCTCAGGTGACTCTCAGCAGTCTCCTGGAGATTTCTATCTAATTCGTGGAGTCTCCAGAGCAACCCTGGAGGGTTGCAACCCTAATGCTCCTCTCCTGCATTAGGTCTTTCTAATCAGCCTAAAGCAAGTAGGAGCTGCCCCATGCTTTGTAATTCTGCCTGATCTGGTGCTCCTTACACTCCTCCTGGAAACAGAAGCAGACAAAACTGTTCTACCTGAGCTTGTTTCTGGGGAAAAGCGTAGGGGGCTGTAGATCAGGAAGCACTGCAGAGCACAGGACAGCTTTGTTGCCTGCTTTGGGCTGATTAGAGAGCCCTCATGGAGGGGGACCGTGCAGAACAATTTTACCTGTCTGCCATTGCTGTGGCACCCCAGAGGGGGCTTCATGGCATGCCAGGTTGCAGCAGCACCTGGATGGACCGTTAGCACTGGACACTAAGTTCTGTACACATCCACGGAACAAACGCAGCTCAGATTTCACGCTCAGCACCACCAGTATAAATTGAGACTAAGTTGCTTTATATTTCTGTCAGTGTAACCGAGAGTAGAATCTGAGCCATTTTTTTTAAATATACAGTGATTGTGACAGTGTGTCTTTGAGCTACTGTACTAGATCTTACTTTATTTATGGCGTGTAAGAGGTGATGGTTTATTTAATTTTGTTTCCATGGTAGTTTCATGCCGCTAGTGCCAATGGTGAAGTCTAAGGCTCTTGTTTTCTGATTATATTAGATTTTGTTTCCCCATATTCCATATGGTTCATACAGCCTGCCTGTGCTCCTAAATCTGCCTATATCTGAGAGTCGGTATTAATGGTCCACCTGAGAGGGAGTCAGAAAATGGTGCATATTTTTTGGGCCAGCTGCTATTCATTCACACAAAGTCAGTCCGTAAAAATAAGAAACTGCAATTCTGTTTCCCTCTCTCCAGCTGTGCTCAAGCAGGGCTTCCCGTGACATGCAGCACAAACAAAGCCACCTCCCCCACACTTTGGACTCCTTACAACAGAAAAAAGAACAGGGATCACGACAAGCACCAGGTATTTTTGTTAGCTGGAAGTCTGGTAAATGTTCTTCTGGTGCCAGCAACACCTCCTGTTGGCAGACATACTTGGCAAGCTGCAGTCACAGTATAAGCTCCCTGTGTCATGGGAGCTTCACCAAAATGGGGATGTGTTCCCATCATGCCTCCCTCTCAAGCTACTCCAAGCCATGAATTGTGGCACGTACAGACTTCAGAATGACAGAATGAAATTACCACAAAAAAAATGAGAGACCGAGTGAAAAAGTGTCACCTATTGGTAACACCAGACAATGTGGAAGTAATTTCAGAAGCCGAAATATGGGTCTTGTGTAACATTTAGCTCTACTTTTTTGTCTTTGTTTGTTATAATCTTGCCATAGCTGAAAAGGATAGAGCCCCAAGGCTATATGAAAAGGGACACCAGAAACAGGCTGTAGTAGGCTATGACCTAATACAGTGCAGTTAATCTACCAAAGGCTCAGTGGGGCCATTTAGGTGCAGGCTCTACATGTGTGTGGTGGGAGTCTGCCTTAGCTGAGGGAGGTCCCAGAAGGCTTGCTGTCTCAGTGTTTTAAAACAAACCGTGAAGTCACTGAGCAAGTGAAGGCAGTATACCCACAGCCCTTTGTGGGGAACAGCTCACTGCCTACTAGGGCCCATCAGCCCAAACAGTTAGGCAAGGGACAGACATTACACATAAACTAGTTTAAGTGATCAGAAACTGGTTTAAACCTGTAACAGAACAGATGTTCAGTGCACATAAACCAGGTTGAAAATGTCTGTAACTGGTTTGAGATAAACCTGGTTGAATGTAGTATCAGACTTAGCTGATTTGGCTCAAACTGGTTTATGCAATGTCTGTCCCAGACCCCTTGCTGATTTAAGTTAAACCAGACTCCCCCAGCATCCCAGCATGCTCTCTGGCCTGGGTGGGGCTCTCTGCTCTCTGCTGGCTCCTCCCCTCTGCTCCCTGGCCAGAGCTCCAGCAGAGACTTGCAGGCACAGAGCATCTGCCTGGCTTCTCTCTGCTAAGCAGGGATTATTCCCCGCTCCCCTATGCTTTAAGCAGACACAAATGCTTTAAGCATTAGCTACCAGACCAATGCTTTAAGCATTAGCTACCAGACCACATCCTGGCTATGGTCTATGCTGTGGGAGAGGACAGGCAGAGAGGCTTTTTGGAGCTAATCAACAGATAGCTTAATGTTCTTCCTTGGAAGAGTTGTTTAATAAGAGCTCCATTAGTTACAGGGAGGCTTTGCTTACTTAATTGGTTGATAAACACTGAGTTTGGGGTGATAAACATCCTTTGCTGGCTGCTTAAGAGAGGGGAAATAATCAGTGTCCTGCTAGGGCCTGGCCACACCACCCTCAGCTCAGCCCTGCGGCAACGGAGGGAGGGCTGCTCTAGTGCCCCCAGGCTTCCAGCCTAAGCCACTGCAGGCATGTGTCTGCATTTCTGAGATGTCTGTGTGGTTACAAAACTGATTTAGCCTAGCCAGGTTAGACTACCCTACAAAGACTGACTCAGTTCAGGCTTTGTCCCTAGCCTTGGTGCATAAGGGCAGAGTCATAGCTCCACTTCCTCCTCCTCATACTTTTCCTGAGTGTGATATGCTGAAAGGGTGCAAAAGTGCCTGGTATTTATGTGAGCTGTGCAAAGAGAAGGAGAGTTTTCTTCACAGACGGAGGGAGAAAATATTATTTGTGGGGGGCTGGGTGCTTGCTTCAGCATGAGAACTACAACTCCTATCTTGCTCTGCGAGGTGCAGTGCATGTGCAGTTAGCCTCTTCTTCCTCAGCCATGCAGAGCTGAGGCGCATGGGGTGCTGGCCTGCCTGCATGAGCAGCACCATGGTGCTGCTGCTATCACTGGCTGCCACAAAATTAGTTGGAGGGTGAGGGGGGCAAGCCCCCTCCAAGCCCCAGCCTTCCGCTGCCTATGGTTTTCTTGCTCCCACCTCCACTATTGGACACCTCTGAGGGCCAGCCTGCATCCTGCCCTAAGTTCTTGCCCTGCACTCATTGCCACACTATCTTAAGAGTCCTCTGTCATTTCCTGTTTCTGGTCAGGACAAATGCTAAAATTCACAAAGTGGTACTATATCTTTAAAGAAAGGATAAGAATGTATTAGTATTTGCATAATGATTTTCATCTTTGGAGTGTTTCATAGACATTAACTAATTACTTTCTACATTACTGCTGTGCAGTGGTAAATATTATTATTCCTATCTTTAATTTTGAGGAAAAGAAGGCACAGAGAAGCCATCACATAAATCAGTGGCAGGATGAGGACTGGAATTCACAAGTGTCTGAATCTTTGCCCTGCATGCACCAGACCACACAATTTCTCTAACTGTGCACGAGACTTGTTTTTTTTCGCCCCTCGGTGAATCAAATGCCTTGTGAAAAGTAATATAAACATATATGTGGATCTGATGCTTTGTCCTTGCAAAGAGTTACAGTACGTGCCTCTGTGCTATGTAAAACAGGCTGTTTGGCAGCAGCATTTTGCAAATATGTCCAAAAAATGTTCAAATATGTCCAAATATGTTAAAAAATCTGGATCTATCTGAATATATGAACAGAGCTTGTGCTTGTGATCTCAAAAAAGCAGTCACTCTAGGTAGACATGACCATAGCAGTACAGAAGCCTCTGTGGTGTCTGAAGGCTTAAGTCACTATTACCCTGTACCATGGGCAGTCATTTTATGTTCACTTTGTACTGGTGTTAGTAAGCAGCATGTAAGTGCCAGATAAGTTTGGGGTCCTCAGCCTCCATTGAGGCTATGTCTGTCACCCACAAGCAGGATGAGTAATCCCACAATGAAACAACTTGCTTGCCTTAACCAGGCCTGGCATTGGATATGCCAAGCAAAGCAAATCCAAATAATGCATGCTGTTGACACCCAAAAAGGGACAAAAGGAGTCTTTTCAGCTCTTGCATATGAGGAAGCAAGTTATCACTGGAGAGGTTTTAAACTTGGTTTGGTAACTGTTCAGAAACGAGTAGGACATTTTCCTAAAAATGAACTAAAAAAATAAACTCCAGGCCATGCTTCTTGTATCACTAAGGTCTAAACTGTAATTCAAGCACTGCAGAAAAGGAGGATGCTGCATTTACTTCTTATTTGTATTCATTAAATGTCCCATCTCCTCCCATAACCCTAGACAAACAGGTCTCTGGCACTGCCTTGTATCCAAAGGGGCAAGAGCTTTCAAGTCTCTGCCACTTTTATGGAGAAGCTATTCTGCAAAGCAATTTCCTTCCCCACTCTGCCACCCCTCCCCTTCCAGCCTCCCAGCCACCCGCCCCTTCCAGGCTTCTGGTGTGGCTGCTCAAGGAGACTCAGTAACTTGCTGCAATCACATATATATTTCCGGGCTTAACCAAAGGGGCTGGAAAACAAGCCGTAGCCTCCCAAGTGGAGCAGAATTCACAACTGGCTCTGTAGCCTGTTGAGTCACCTCACTGGCTGACTTTTTTTTTTTTATGATTATTTTTAGCTAAAATCAGGCTAAAGAGTTGAACTGCCCTCACGGGCCTGCTTGACAGCCCCAAAGGAAGCCTAATCTGTACCAGTCTGTGGGGGTTTCTCTTGCTCTCTGCCAGCGGAGAGAAGGCAAAACACATGCAAAGATTGCTCCAGCCTTGTATATCTGTCACACAAATCTCTGAGTCCCCAAACTGGCTTTTTATCAATTATTAGCCAGCTGCTAAATGGAGTTCATCATGTGTTTCTTTTTCACAGACCAGACAGATAGTCTGACTAAAAGATTTACATGTGTGCGTGCGTATAAATGTGCCATGTCCATATGGTTCAAATCCTTGGAAGCAACGCTCTCTCTTTCTCTTATATACATATTAATGCTTTATACAGTGTATCATTTCTCTGGTGTGCATGTGTGTGTCTGGTTTTCTTGGGTAATGGTTGTTTTGGGTTTTTTTACTTAAATGAATTGTGTGGTGAAATAAAACCTCTTCTGTACTGAAATAAAACCTGACACTGTTCTTCTAGAAACAGTTATCGTCTTTTCAGGGTAGTCATGGTCAAGCACACCCACACTCTCATCTCTTTCTTGGGGCAGAGATTGCTTTTAATAATGTGCTTAACCACCACTTTTAATTCTGTTTTGACACTGTGAAGTTTAAAAAGATGGCCTTCCTTTAGGACAGTAGTTCTCAACCTCTTTAGGCTCAAAGCATCTCTCGTTAGACAAAAGGTATCCTCCATAACTTTTGTGAATTGAGTGGCACCACATTTCAAAAACTGTATTTATTACAGTGTCTACCTCCTTGCAAAGTGGCTGGCCATTGGGGGCAGGGGAGTAGCCAGGCAGGGACAAGCTGGAGCCTGAGCGTATCTGCTTATCCCCTCACACGTCAGCAACACCCTTCAAAGGACTTGCCCCAGCACCCAGGTTGAGAATCATCTGCACAATGTTTAAAGTAATGTTAGTAGTGCATAAATAGCATGTGACTCTCCTTTTATTTGGATATAAGTCAGGGGCAACCACTGAAGCCAAGGGTAAAGGTGGCAGAAGTGAGAATTAGGTCCTGCAATGTACAATTCATTTCTGATGTAACCCGTTAGTCATTTGTGATAAAGTGACTTGCACAATGGATGAGTTTTGAATTTTTTGTTTCATGTTTTGGCATTTGGGAGGTTTTTGTTCCCTAACCTGGTCACAGAAAATGCAGCCAACTATTGATAATACCTAGGTGTCAAATGCAACACCCCAGACTGCGAAGATGAAGATAAAAACTTTGTTTTTTGTAAAGTTAGTCTCTTTCTGGTCAGCCTTCTGGTCCAGGTTTTATGGGAGGGATGCTTTTAGCCATAAGTAGTGTCTGCACAGCTTAACTCAGAGACAAAGGGGGCTTTTACTATAACTTTTAAAAGCTACCAACTGATAGCCTGTCTTCCTGAATTGTCCTTGTTTCCATAATCTCTGACCTCCACTCATTTACTGTAGTTACTCAAATCCAAGATGAGGTTTCCCCCTATTCATCATAGTGGCAGAGCGGGGGCTCATCTTGGATTAGAGTACAAGACAGTGGGTGGAGGGGGCAGGAAGCTACTGCTACTCTGGCCCCAGCCTGGGCTTCAGTACCACTCCGATCCCCTTTCTCTGAACAATTAGATGCTCTGCTTTCTGTTTCCTAGTCTGCGCACCCTGCCCAAACTCCTGCTCTGCTTTCTGCTT
This sequence comes from Alligator sinensis, assembly GCF_000455745.1. NCBI lineage: Eukaryota > Metazoa > Chordata > Crocodylia > Alligatoridae > Alligator > Alligator sinensis. Next base: position 111,402 of record NW_005843216.1, read on the forward strand.
CTGATCTCCCACTCTGCCTTCTGCTTCCAGCCCTGTCTGCTGCTGTGCTGCCCGTCCTTTCCCTGATCCATTGTGTGCTACACAGAAGCTGCTCATGCCACGTGTTGGCCACCCCTGCCGTAAGGGATGAGGGTTCTTATCACAAATGGTATTAACTGACCCAGAGACCTTCCTCTGAGGATAAGGAGTTGCAGCTATTTGGGCATTATTTAATGGCTTCTGTGGTTGAGAAGTTCCCTACCAGCGCCATTCATTTGTTAACAAAGTGGATGTGTCATTCAGCTACATGGCATGCCAAGTATTCCCAAAGCAATTTTGTCATGTGACATTGCATTTAGAATCAGTGGTCAATGAAATGGATTGAACTTAATAGCTGAATGATCTGATTCTCACCGTCCAGTGTTTAGAATCTTCCTCTCCCAACTTTCTGAGACCACTGGACAGAGAACTGATTGGCAGAGGAGATTAGTGAAAGATATGATTGCTTGCAGGCATCATCATGGATAAGCTTGTGGTGGAGTGTCCTTTGTAAGGAAGAAGATGTGATTTATTTATTTATTTATTTTTTTGAGCCTGTATAGGCTGCATTTGGTTCAGCACATTTTTTTAAAATTCTCTGGCATGGAAACCAGAGCATAGTAGTGTTGTTGTAGCATTACTAATATTCCACAGCAGAGGGATGCTGTCTGTAAATGTAAAAATAAAGCCCTTGGTAACACAGATGTACAGTGAAAAACCCTCTTTCTAACTGTAGCTGAAACATGGCATCCTACTATTAGCATAAGGGTAAATATGACCAAAGTACAGGTCATGCGTGGAAGTATAATTCACTAGGAAAGCCTACAAGCATGTGGTTATGAACTGAGGCCCACTATTGTTGGTAACACTACATTTGGTTGTCCAAAGGATAAACAGCTCATCAGGTATTCATTTAAGTCCCCTTCTACACCTTAGCAATAAATTTAGACTGGCTACAGGTGCAAATTAACTCTCTTGCCTTAGAAAGGTCCAAGCAGCTCTAAAGTTATTGCTTGAAAATGTGTAATAACTTTATGGCTGGTTTCTATCCAGCTTTAATTTGCACATGTAGGTAGTCTAGGGCTAAGAGACCAAAGCTACTGTGATCTCCCAGGCATTTTGGAAGCACAATGCACCCTCAGGGCTGGGAAGTCACAGCCAATGCAATCTCCCAGCCTCAAGGGTGCAGGGTGCTCCATGCACTCCCATGGCTGGGAGACTGCAGCAGTGCCCCATGGCTGTGAGGGCTGAGAATCCAGCAGCTGATGGGGTGCTCAGTCCCAGCATCTCATGAAAGGCAGCCAGGGCCAAGAATCCCTGCACCTGACAAAGCTCTCAGTCTTGGCTGCATGCGTGATACATCCAGGACCAAGAGTCCCACATTTGATGGGGCTCTTGGTCTCAGCTGCATCACACATGGGATCAGGCGTCCCTTATGTTGGCAATAAAGCGTGATTTTATCTAATGCGCGATTGGGTGAGACACACATTAGCTCCAATCACACCTTTACCTGCATGAGTAGAGGGGGCCTAATTTCCAGTTTTGCTGACTTATAGAGTACCATGACAAATAAATTTCAACCCAGGTCAAAAGCTTTAAAAAAAGCTATGGATACAGAAATGCCAAAGCCTTATGGGTTTACCAAGCCCTTCTCCTTCCATTCAGTAAATATATATTTGCAATATGATCACACAAATAAAGTATTACATTACAGGTAAACTGTAACTTAACTTCCCTCCCCCTCCCCCACAACCCGCAGCATTTGCAAGCAAAACGTGACAAGGAATACCACCTAGTTGTCCAAGACAACCCTATTTTACTGCTTATGTATATATGTACAACCATATATAATTTTTGAGGTCTAGTTCATCTGTAAGTGTATTGCAGCGATGTTTATTCTGTCCCTATGCATGTCTGTTGTCAGCAAAGATAATGTTAGGGGCTGTCAAATAGATGTTACCATTTTCAATGCTAGCAGGAATTTTTATTGTGAATGCATAATAGCAAACCTGCATTTGCCCCTCAGAAATCTGAATCAAGTAATTATCTCAGGTTTGTTGAACTTGATAACTGAGATAAGAAAAATATGTGAGGGAGGGGGGGAGTAAAACTGGGACTAAAGAAGGGGCAGGGGACAGGGTGCAGTGCAGCCTGTCTGCTGCTCCCAGGGCTACAGCAGGGAACAAAGTGCAAGGAAGTGTAAGTGGGTGCAGGGGCGCAGCTCTTACTGCTACATGCGCCCTGGGAGGGCTCTGGGCTGGGAGGATGCACCGGTCTCTTCCCAGGGGACACGTGCCCCCAGATACGTGCATGAGATGAGAGCAGGCTGCCACTGCAGGTTGGGGCCAGCAGCGGCACTGGGCTCTTCCCAGCGCTCGAGGTGGGTAGCAATGCTGGGAGGAGGGCTGCTGCCACCCCAAAATTCTCCGTAGCTCCCCCAACCTGCCCTTCCAGTGCTGGGAAGACCCCAGTGCTGCCATTGGCCCCAACCTGCAGTGGCAGCCTGCTGTCATCCCGCACGCAGTTCCAGGGGCACACGCCCCACCAGGGAAGAGCCCGGCGCAGCCCACAGCCCTCCCGGGGTGCACATAGCAGCAAGAGCTGTGCCCCCTTATCCCATGCCCCACCCCCATCCCATGCCCCCCACCCACTTACACTTCCCTCCACTTTGCTCCCTGCTGCAGCCCTGGGGCTCTGCTTCTCACCCCAGCCCCTGCTGCAGTGGCCCCAGGAGCACCTGATGCCAGCGGCCTGCAGCCACTGGGCTGCACTGTGCCCAAACCCCCCAGGGATCCACTTGTTCCCACTCACCCCAGCCTCGGCTACAGCAGACCCGGGAGCAGCCGACAACACCTGCCTGCACCATAGCATGGCGTAGCCCAGGAGCTGGGGTGAGGGAGGACAAGCAGAGCCCCGGGGGGGAGGGGAGGGGGGCTATGCTGATTGCATAAGAGTGAATTTACCTTGCCTGTAAGGAATTTGGGGTATAAAAAGGGTCATTGCATAAGAGCAAATTTGCATATACAGAACCCGCATAAATCAAGGGAAACCTGTATTTGACTTTCCCAATACATTTAGGCTTTTTTCTGAGAATACTAAATGTTTCACCAAATAATGTCATCTATATAAATAACTCAATAGGGGTTGACAACAGGCTTAGATACAACTTCAGAGAATCTAGGGAATAAAGACTAGCATGAGAGGTCAGAAGTAAGTTGTAGGTGTCTGAGAGAGTTCCTGGGCTCTGTTATAACCTTTGACTATCTGATGTAAGGCACATACATAGTCATGCTTCAGGGACTGGAACCCTGATTTCTACCTTTCCAGAGCAATGCCATCATTACTGGGCTGTATAGTCATGCTCCTTCTTGTAGGTGCAATCTCTGACCTCAAGAACGTTGCATTCTTGTCTGCCAAGGGGCCCAGCCTTAACTGGTGGTTAGCATAGTCTACTGAGAAATGAGAGGTGTCAGTTAGAGTTTCCTCAGGCTAGAGCTCAGGTCTATATGATAGCTATCACAAGAAAGAAAGTGGGAGTTCAGTAGATAGGAGATATGGCAGAAGATTGTTATAGGAAACAGAAGCTGTTGCGAGCTGATGTAAAGAACAGTCAGACAAAAACATTTGTAAAGCACAACACTACATTTTATTAGTTTTGCAAAACCCAAGATCTTGCCTATTAATAACTATTTACATGTATGCAGATATGGAGCACTCCTAATTCAGAATCAGTGTGAGAGTGTAGACTGTTTGCTCAACGATGACAAGATCTCTTTTCAGGTGGAGCTTTCTCTTCACTTGTGATCAGTGGAGATGTAAGATTTTCTTTGTTCAATTCTCTAGAAACATACCGTATGACAGACTTCTTTAGGATTCAATGTAATGCAGAATGTATTTTCATAATATTTATAGGATTTAACCCAAGACAGAGGCTTGCAGTTTATGATGTCTCATGAAGTGTCCTCATGAATCTAAGGTTTCAGGGATACAGGTTGTAGCCACATTGGCCTACAGGCAAAAGGAATCAGAACACATGGTAAAGATGATAACTTTTATTAGACCAACTAGGTATTTGCCAAAAGAAGTCTTTATTTGCAAGCTTTCGGACACACTTACCCTTCCTCAGGCATAGGAGAATGCAAAGATTGTAAAATAGACTGTTCTAACTTTTATCTGAGCCTAATTTGCACAAAATGAACTATTCCAACCAGGAGATCTTACAACACATTCAGGTCTCCTGTGAAATATGAATTTTCAGTTCCACCTAGGAGCAATTTTACAAGCTTTGCATTCTCCTATTCCTGAGGAAGGGTGAGTATGCCCAAAAAGCTTGCAAATAAAGAATTTTTTTTGCAAATACCTAGCTGGCTTACTAAAAGGTATCACCTCTACCATGAGTTCTGATTCCTCATGAATCTAAAGTATTTGAGATACCAAATCATACAGTCATTAGCAATGGTGATCAGCATGGCAGACAGCACATGACACAGAAATGTGTGTCATTTCACCACTGAAAATGCAAGGCCTATAAGAAAAACCATGAGTTAACGCTGAAGTCAGGCTAAGAGAAAAAAGAAATAAAAACCTCTCCAAAAATTACAAACCATATAAAGTTATTTTACAAGGCTGATTTTTTTCTCTCTCTTGGCAGCAGATTTCATGCATGTGGAGGGTTTCTCTTTCAAACCCTACAGATGGCAGGCTTTTGGGGGATAATGCTTAGGGAACAGGGCAAAGAGCAATACTTTTTGAAATGACAAACAAGTGTAAGTGTGAGTTTTGTGCGTCTAAGATTCTATGAATGATTAGCCCTCTCAGCTACGTGCTACAGCAAACAGAGGACTTCACAAGAGCAGGGATCACAAAGCAGAGTCTGTATTCTCCAGAAAAACAGGGCTTTTAAAAAAAATCATATCTGTCTGCATTCAAAACCAAAGCCAGTTAACAGCTGGCAACAAGAGACAGAGTTACAAAAAAATCCATTGGCCTCATTTTAAATGTGAAAGTTCAGGGGCATGTTAGGCACTAGTTTGATTTTTATCATGATGGCTATTGCAACATACAACCAGACTAAACCTGCCTTAACAACACTTGCATCACCTCCCGGGCTGGGTGTTTGTAGCCATTGCAGTTCCTTGACTCCGATTTGCTTCAAGCAGGGCACATCTATACATGACAATAATACACCTGAATAAACTCTGCAGCCTGCCAGCCCAGAGCTGCTCCACCCTGGCTCAGCATGCACTGAGGCTGGCTGGGGCAGAGCAGCTCTGGGCTGGGCGAGCTACCTCCAGTCATCATCTACACATATGTTGGAACGCACCTAAATACTTCGCTACAGGATAGTACTTGTGTTGGGAAGTACTATCCTATGGTGGAGTTAATTAGTTTACGGCAGCCAAGTAGTTCTGCACAAGTAGACAGTGAGGCTTTACTGTGGAGCTAATTAGTTAATTCCTCAGTAAAGTGCATATGTATAGATGCAACCTGAGAGTTGCAGATTCCTGGGAGCAAAGGGACCAGGCTATCTGAAGAATTTCCAACTAAAGTTTCAAATCTTTTTGAGGAAAACAAAAGTTTTCCTCAAAAAGATATAGCAGTAATGAGAAAGAAACTTAAAAGTGAATTTTCAGGGCTTACACCTGTGAGTGCAGCTTTCAGAGGCTCTGTGGGTGCTTTTTGCTCATCAGTTAAAACTGGAGAAGCTCCCACTACCTCTCTTGCTGCTTTTCCAGTTGCTAGTATCTCTCATGTACTGTAGTAGTAGGCACCTGTTGATCCTCTGGATTGTGGTGTGTGCACAAGAGGCCTAGTTAGATGCCTGATGAATCCACTTGTATGGAGTCCTGCAACCTTCACACCAAGACCTTTAACTTGTAAGCCTAGGCAAGAGTATGGAGCAGTTTAGGCTACCCAAGATCTACCACCCTGCTTTTAGACCATTGAGACAGAATCTGAAAGCTAAACTGAGTCCAAGTATTTTGTGCCTTGATAGTTGTAGCTTTTGCCAGAGAGCGACACATAAAAACTGCTGCTGACTGCCTAATGCCTCAGTCATGGCACATTTCTGTCAGGATGATGTCCCTAAACCTTTCTCTCGCCAAGGAGTACCCACAAGGCAGCATGGGCTAGGGTTTTGAGGTGCCCTATACTTTCCTTACTCTGGAGGTTGCAACACTGTGGTATTTTACCGGAGCTACCCCGCCACAAGTAGCCCCACCACAGTGTCACCAGGTCCTCCAGTTGGATGCAGTTTATGGTCATATCCAAGACCATTGTACATGGTACATCTTAAACAAAACTACCTCCTAAGTAGCATCCCAATGTTAATTATGATGATCTCTCCCAGCACTGAGATTTGTTATTTGTGAAGAGTAAAAAGTTGCAGCAAAATTCAGATATGGGACCTGATTCTCTTCTAACTTTTCATTCGTGTGAATCGCAAGTAAGGTCACCAAGTCAGTAGAGCTTCAGCTGGTATGAATTTGGAACCAGGGCCATTAAGGACAAGAAGGTCTTATGTGAATATTGTTTCTCTGGCCCTTTACTGGAATTTATGGGGTGTTTAGAAAGCAGCAGAGTATGGAGGAAACTGGAAATTCCTGATGAGGGGTGGACTAGATGTTCCAGGCACCAAGCCTTCCACAGCTGACATTAATTTTTTCTTTATTAGGAATTTATAGAAACAAGGGTTGTAGATGAGACATTAAGAGGTGTGACTTAATTTCAGGGAAGGTGAAGAGGGTCTAGTTCCATTTGCTCTGAAAGATCAGGCCCTAAGAAATGGCTGAAAGCAGAGCTGGGTAGTGCAGTATAAGAAATGCAGCCATAAGGGATAAAGAATCATACTGAGAAAGTAGCCTTTCTTTGAAAGTAAAGCAGAATGGGAACCCAGAAAATGGGTAGCCAGTGAAAAGAGTATAAGCAGGTTGGGCAGATGTGTCTGTGGGAGAGGAGCCAGCAAAGAGGAAGGAAAAACAAAAATAAGCTGATAAATGAATAGACAGGAAATATTAAGTGGTGAAAGAAAGAACGTGTGACTTAGAGGGAAACAGAGGGAAAAAAGAGAAAGAGGGAAAGGGAAAAGAGTTAGAAAGTTAAATCTATAAAATAATACAGTGGTTATCAAAGGGAAATTTCTGTAGCATGTGATGCAAAAGGAGTAACAAGATGTGAGAGGAAGTGCTACAGAATAACAGGCAAACACAGCTGGCTCCACATCTCCTCACCAGGAGCTGCTGAGGCATTTTTAAATCCTGGTTGATATTAGGCAAGTCACGTCACTACAGTATGCTGTAGTTTCCCCATCTGTAAAATATGGACGATGTTGTGAAACATTTTGAGCTCTCTGACTTTATTTTGGTGTCTTGGGCCTAACTCTTCTCTCTATTACAACAGTGTAATTGAGTGGAATAACACTATGGGTAAAACTCATGTAAGAGCAGAATCAAACATACTACATGAGATGTGTACTGTGGAGTAGACTTAATAGCTCCACAGCAAACATCTCACACTTCCACATGCAGCCCTACTAGGCTGCAGGAAACTAATTAGCTCTGCAGCAGGGTACTATTTGTAAATACAAGCACTAGTATTTACTGCGGAGTTATTTACTGTGCAGCAACACACATGTAGACACTGACCTGGGTGTAAATTGCACCCTGTCCACCCAGCCAGCAGGGGGCTACACTCTTGCCTGCTGCATAGCCACAGGTCTCAGCAGCTGCAGAAGCCTCATGGTCCAGCCAGCTCCTCCACTGCTCAATGCAGCCACCCACTGCCCAGGCCTGACCCCCGTCCTCCTGCCAGCCCAGGGCTGCCCCCAGACTCTGGGCCACACTGCTGCCACCAGCCAGGGCCTGGGCCCTGGCCTGACCCTGGTGCCTTCTGCCAGCCCAGGCTGGCACCTGGACAGCTTCAGCCAAAGCCTTGAGCTCCCCCTGGCTACTGCAGGGGGGCAGAGCAGGGCAGGAGCATTTCTGGACTAAACTATTCCTCCCTGGCTCAATTTGTTGCTGCCCCAGGTACACGTATAGACGCTGCACCTGGGAGTAGTTTACTGCGGTGCAAATTGCTCCACAGTTTATTCAGCTGCATTAAATTCACGTATAGACATGCCTACTGATTTAAACCAATGTGTGATAGGGGAGTGAAAAATACAACCTGTTTCAACTGGATCAGAGATGAGAATGGAGAGGGGTCTGAAGGACAGCATTTGACCTACTAAGTAAATGAAATGATAAAGATGTTAGCCTCTCCAGTGCAGTAAACTCATGACAGTAGGAAGAATTACACATAATAAAACAATGTGTTAGAGTCAGCCTAAGTAGAGAATCATGCATGAAATTCTTTGTTGTTTTAGTGCTCTGTGGTTCACCAAAACATTTTTTTTCTTCCCTCTTTTCCCACTCCCTCAAGTTGGTCTCAGTTCCAGATGTGAATAAACTTCAATTCAGTCCAGCTTCCCTTGCAATCCCTGAGCCTCACCAAACCTTTAAATGGCCACACTCTGAATTTTGAATTTTCTTTATAAATTCTAGAGTCAAGCAAGTTCCAGGTTTTGGCCAACTCTAATATAACATGTTGGAAACAAGCCAAAAATTTCTCAAGAGGTGTGAGAAAACTACTCATCCATAAAAGGGGAATTTACATTATGAGACTAAGCAGAAAAGAGGTGACTGAGATTTAGGGTAGCTTCCTTATTCAAAAATATAAAATAAGGAACCAGAAAGGGGAAAATTGGTTACTTTACTTTGTGTGTCACAAGTACTAGGACTTAAGTCATGCTTGATTCTACTGTTGGTTACACTAGGGATACAGAGTAACCAACTACAGCAGAATAAAACTGGTATTAATGAGATGAGACTAAGGACCATATCCTTCCAATAACACTTTTTTTGTTAAGGCAGTGTACTCAGCACTGTAAAATGCGTGAAGGAAGACAGACTCTTTGCCTCACTAACTAACTAAATAAGAATAACAAGCCAGAGTAAGGCAGAGGAGGCTTCTCTTCCCTTTGTGTCCTCCAGTTCAGGCCTGCTTTGTGGGTGGAGAACCCCAGGGCCTAATTTAGGGTATGTCTACACAGCAGAATATAGGTGTGGTGGAAGCACAAGTCGATAAAACCACATGACCTTGAACTGTAGCTAAAGTGGGTAACTACCAGTCTGGATGCAGCCTGCTAATCAAAAGTAGATATGCAAGGTCTAAGAGAGTTTGACTATGTTTGCTAACTCCGTGGTGAAACTAGTGTCACCACATTGTCACTGCTGTTATTACTGGTGCAGGTAAGATGAAAGCTAGCATAAGTATGCTACAATTATACTTCCATTTTGCTTTGTAGATGTACCATTAGATAGCCCTGAGGACCTCTTCACAGGCCAGGTAGAGCCTCTCTGATGTGCCTTGTGGGTCACAGAAATCCCTAGATCTCCACAGTAGTACTTGCTCTTGACCTTCCCTAAATATACTATCCCTTGTCCTAGGCTCAAGCCTGGCATGTTGTTTATGGTACAGCTTCTTGAGGCAGCCCGGTGACTATATTTTTTCAATGCTCTGTGCCAGGGAAAACCTTGCCCGGC
>NW_005843216.1:121031-150279 GCF_000455745.1 Alligator sinensis
GGGAGTGAGGTTCTCATTCCGATTTTTTTTTTAAATGTATATGTTGTTATAATTGCTTCCTCTGATTTTGCCATACGCACAAAGTTGTCTTTGGCAAATGCAGCAAGCTATTTTCTAAACCATATTTTATTACATTTTGCATACACCTGGATTATTGAACTCATTAAAGTAGCTTCTTAATTTGCACCTCAAAGGGGAAATTAAATGAGCTTATCTATTTCTCTTGATCCCTCGAAACTACGGGTATGTCTATACCACATTCCCGGCATGTCCTGGCAGGGATGCTCCAGGACAGGCCCGCCTATCCACTCCTGTTCACACACATTAAGTCAGGAAATGAAGCAGTGAAGCTGTCCTGTGTCCACCCCCTCCCTGCCCATCCCACCTTGCAGCTGCTTTCAAGACCTCAGTCTGGAAAGTGGCCACTGTGGGCAACCCCACAAAGGCTTCAGTGCCTGGTGCCCAGGTTTGGTGTCTGTGAGTGGGTGGAGAGACTGTGTTCATTCAGGTATGGCCCTGCCAGGAGATCCTGAGACTATAAGTGTCTAGACATAACCAAGATGGCAAAATTTTACAAGATATTCACACTATATGAGACAGTCTTTTTCAAAATAGAACATTAATGAACAGACTTTAATGGTAAGTGGATTTTAAAGGTAAACTGTTCCTGAAAACCAGTTTTCTCAGCTGTCAGGGAGGCAAGTCTAGCTCTTGCTTATATCTGTACAGTGTCTGGCACGGTGCGGCCCTATAAAAGAGCCGCACCATGTGAGGTGCTGTGAGAATGCAAACAATAAAAATAATGAAAAATAGCTATTCCATAGCCAAGCCTGATTCCAACCATCCTTTTAATTAAATTAATTGATTTATGGATTGTGTCCAAAGATCAAGCGTGATTACCTTCTCCTCTGTTCTGAGCAGATTAGTCAAAATAGCTGCCTTCTTTTTATCTTTTCAGATTAAAGCCATTATTGAACAGTACGAGTGCAAACTGTGTCCATTGCTAAACTTCCGTCTCCTTGTTTTCACTTAAATGTTTAAACTAATGGTTGCTTAACTACATCAGCACAAGGGGAGACGAAAGCCTAAGTGAGATTATGGATGAGACACTTGTTAAAGAAATAGTGTCATTATGATACCTTATGAAGTGTTAATAAACATCTGGAGTGTATATACACTAAAAGGCCAGAGATCAAATTGATTTCCTCACCAGGGAATTGTCCTCTAAAACATGACAATCCTGTTGTCCGTGAGGTAGCACAAAGGTTATAGAGTGTAGATGGTGGTGACGTATGTTGCAAAAGGCGATATTCATGTTTTGAAAAATAAATAGCAGCTGTTTGAATTTTTTTGTTCAAAGGAGAAGCCTTTTTGATGATTGTCATCATCCTTGAGTAATGTCAGCATAGGCACTAGCCTTGTGCATTCTAATATGAAGAAGTGGGTACTATGTATTTTGCTATTGCCCTCTATTGGAGAGAATTAGAAGAGTTCAGCTGTATCATAGGACCCATGTTGGTAAAACCTAAAATAAATGCTCCTTTAACTCAAAGGATGAAAACACGTGCTCATGGAGAAAGAGGGCCTAGGCTTTATTCCTCAGTGCTGCCAATGTGCAGAATAGTGACAGCCATTACATTAATCGCAGGATAAATTGGTTTACTATGGGATATGTGTATATGTTCACCTCAAAGTTTGCTTCGCATTTGTTGACTTCTGTAGAAGAGTTTTTTCACTAAGCTGTCACTTAGGCAGGGGGAAGCATACACAGTCATAGTAGGGTGTCCAGGAGGAGCGGTTACCACTAGCATCTTCATAAGAATTCTAAGCGCCAGCAATTTGGAGGTCGCTTTTTTTTCTGAGTTAGAGTTGTCTGATTGAGCCAGGTCACTTTTAGGGCTGAACCAATCATTGTATAATGAAATATTAGTCCAAAGTAGTATTAATGCTCTTGGATTATTAGTAGTATGTGGCTTTTCTTTACTCCACAAAGACTGAGATACTGAGTTATCTTTCTACAGACCTGGAACATGTTTTATTCAAACAGCAGGTGACTCTTGCTTTACGGTATTAAAAAAACCGCCAACCTGAACACACATTGGTTTGTTTGCTGGGTACATATACTGATATTTGTTGTTCTCATGTTGTTTGTATTCTAATAGGACCCCCCGGCTCTTGTCAGATAGAGGTGCCATCATATGGACATATACATAAAGACGGTCACCTTCCCACGTAATCAAAATTAACATTAGATACAAGTTGGCATGCTAAACAAGAGGAAGGAATGGAAGAGGAAGGACACGGTTAACATGCAGGAAACTGAGGATACAGTAAGTTGTCAGGTTCCAAAATTTATAGGATTGCTGCATGTTTGGTTTGTTTTCTTAAGGTATAAATTGCTGAGAGGGATTAATAATATCAGTCATTCCTACTGGCCACCTGTTTAGCCATTATGTAAAAAACAATTCTAAATCCTTTGGTTGTATTAATTTAGGTACTATTTATGTTGTAAAAAACATACTGGGGAAAGTTTGCATAGTTGTATTTATCTGTTACAACAACAGAACAGAAAAGTGGGATAAGAGAGATCCCCTAGAGTATGTTCTCAGTCAGACAGAACTATTCTAGGGAAGAGTGGTGGAATCAGTAGGGTATACTTACTGGCTCTTCTTCTAGAGAGAGAGAGAGTACATGTCTGAATGATGTGTATACATGCTAACATCATCTTCTCAGTGAAGTCTAACTATGTTCCTGGGTATAGTTCTGTTTAAAATTGGAGTATAACAGCAATCTCTTCTCCTAAAAATTGTCAGCTCCAATTGAGGAGAGAAGGATTAATGAAGAATACTACTTACAGTGGTGTTCAGTTTTTCTTTCCCTGCTGTTCTGTGGTTTGAACAGGGAGGACCTTTGCATGTAGCTTAATAGCTGGTGTGAGGTCGTGCCTCTGCTTTGAATATAGTGGATATTTCAGCGTTGCATTGTTGCCCAGGGGATCTGAGAACCATCTTCACTACAGTGAAGCACGCACCCCAGCAGTGCTCATTGTCTCAACCAGGTTGTGGTTATAATTTCTTCCCTGACTGTAGCCAGAAACTAGACCAACAATGAGGGGTGAATCAGCCAGGCCTGGGACTAATAACAGACCAAGTTAAAGAACTTCCAGTGTTGACAGCTGTCACAGATGTACATCATTTTTGATTTTTGGCTTAGGCAGATAAAGTTACACATGCTGACCAACAGGTTACCAAAGCAAAATACTGTCAGCAATTCCTATGGAAATACTTGTAGAAGAACCTTTCCTAATGTGATCGTGTTTGATTAAATTGTGTACTATACATTTTTACTGTTGTAAATTACAGAAAATATATAAATTCACTGGACTGCTTTCCTCCTACTTCGAGTATCTGCATCATTGATTGACTGGAACTACAAGAAAGTGATGGTAAAATTCCCTCCTCCACCCTAGACCCCTGCCATCCCCATATCCTATGTATTGCTTATGGATCACACAGTTCAGATCCTTCGTGACTTGTAGTACAGTTTTACCTCAGTTTTTTTTATTAAAGGTGTTTCTGTCAGTTCTTCCTATAAAGAGTGTTGTCTAACACTTCCCAGCACAAGGCCATATTTTTGATAGCTTATAATTTCATCAAATTTTAACATTGGAGCTGATTATTAATGTCTCCTGTGCCAGCATCTAGATGCCGTAATATTCGGGCGTCATTATCCTAGGCTCATGTGTATACACATGCGCGCGCACACGCGCCACCCACTGCCACCTCTGAAGACCTTGGACAAGGGAGAGAAAGGCTAGGAGCAGGAGAAGGAGGTCGTCTTTACTCGCATAGGGTTCCTGTAGACATGCAGGGATGCTGCTCCAATGCATTGTAATTATTCAGTTAATCAAGTCTGCTGGAGCATGCTAATTAGTGCACTCCAGCAGCCTCTGTGTCTCATGCATTCAGTGTCCCCATGCTTCCAAATGGCAGCTGGAGCACTTTAACTAAAGCTTATCAAACGAGCATTATTTAACCCAACACCATTTTGAACCACAGAATGCTGAATACACAAGATGCTGCAGGTGATTTAATTAGAGTAGCTCAAGCCGCCCTAATTAAAGTGCCCCCCCCCCCGGAGCATGTGTAAAGATGCCCATAAGGTGCATCTATAAATGCACTTTACTGCAGAGCTAATTAGCCAACTGCAGTAAAGTGCCACTGTCTAGACATGTGCTCGTATTAGGGCACAGTAAATTAATTAACTCCACCATAAGATAGATGTTGGGAACAGTATTGTCTTACAGCAGAAGTAATTAAGTACAACAAAACACACTTGTAGATGGTTGGGGCAAGAGGGTGCTAAAGTATGAGGGCTGCCTGCTGCACAGCTCCACACTATAGCACCCTCATGCCCCAGCTAGCCCCTCCGCCACCCAACACTGACACCCAGAGCCCAAACTGACCCCACCAAGCCTGCTGCCAGCCGAGGGCTGCTTCACCCTGGCTGTCCTGGATGCATGTGTAGACAATGCACCTGGGAGCAGCTAACTGTAGCTCAAACTGCTCCAGAGTTTATCATCTCATTAATTTCACATGTATATGCACCCATAGTGCTGGTGAAAGAGCTGGAAATAGAATTCACATCTTATTCCTGATCTGGCACTCTCCTGGTTCTGCTTAAGCAGCCAGGGAGAGAGAAAAAAAAAAAGACAGCAAGAAAGAGAGAAGCCTCTAAAGTCCCAAAATGAAAAGTACAAATGTCTTTAAAAGACACAAATGGATATTCAATGTGCCACTATGCCAATATGCAGGTTTTATTTATTGCATTCATCCTAACATACATGGATTTTACCTGTCTATTGCAAAGAACTCACTACTTTTTTTTAACCTACCTAAGGGATGAATGAATCCTTGAAAGTAGAAACAACAAATTTTGTGCACAAAAGAAAATAAGTCATTCAGAAGGTAAACTGTTAGCTCTTGGAGCCTTCTGCAGAGTCCTCACTTCCTCTGCATCTGAACACACCTCCTCCATGGAAGTCATAAAGTCACAGAATCATAGAAAATGGGGGTTGGAAGGGACCTCAAGACATCATCTAGTTCAACCCCCTGCTCAAAGCAGAACCATCCCCAACTGGAACATCCCACCCAGGGCTTTGTCAAGCCAGGCCTTAAAAGCCTCCAAGGCTCGAGATTCTACCACCTCTCTGGGTAACCTGTACCAGTGCTTCATGACACTCCTAGTGAGAAAGTTTTTCCTAATATCCAACCTAAACTTCCCTTGCTGCAACTTGAGACCATTGCTCCTTGTTCTGTCTGCCACCACTGAGAACAGTCTAGGTCCATTCTCTTTGTAACCACCTTTCAGATAGTTGAAGGCCACTATTACTACCTACTCAGTCTTCTCCTCTCCAGGCTAAATAAGTCTAGTTCTTTCAGCCTCTCCTCAGAAGTCATGTTCCCCAGCCCCCTAACCCTCGTTGTCCTTCACTGGACTCTCTCCAGTTTGTCCATATCCTTTCTGTAATGGGGGTCCAAAACTGGACACAGTACTCCAGATGTGGCTTTCCCAGTGCACAATAAAAGGGAATAATTACTGCCCTTGAATTGAATAAAAGGGAATAATTACTGCCCTTGAATTGCTGGCAACGCTCCTACTAATGCAGCCCATATGCTGTTAGCCTTCTTGGCAACAAGGGCACGCTGTTGGCTCATATTCAGCTTATAACTGTAACCCCCAGGTCCTTTTCTGTACAGACGCTGCTTAGCCAGTTGGTCCCCAGCCTGTAGCGGTACATGGGATTCTTCCATCCTAAGTGCAGAGCTTTGCATTTGTCCTTGTTGAACCTTATTTCTTTTGGTTCAGTCCTCCAAATTGTTGAGGTCACTCCGAATCCTAGCCCTACCCTCCAGTGTATCTACTACTCCCCCCAGCTTGGTGTCATCCACAAGTTAGCTGAGAGTGCACTCCATTCCATCTTTCAGATCATTAATGAAGATATTGAACAAAACCAGCCCCAGGACCGACCCTTTGGGACACTCCACTTGATACTGGCTGCAAGTGTTTCTGTTTGTTTGCTAATAGACATTTCAGCCAAGAGAATCTCTTTGTTTCCTGACTATATGGACTATAGAAAATTAAATTTCACAGAAAGTACCAGTATATATAAAATCTAATATCCCTGTGTAGTAGATATAAGTTGGGTGGAGTGGCCGGATATTAACAGTCGTTAGTTCTTACCACTGATATAATAGTTTACTTTCTCTCAAAGTCCTGTACAGCTATGAACTCATTTCCCTTTCTTTCCCTCCATATTCTGACTCCTCCCTCTCATTTCCTTCTTACAATATCACTTTTTCATATTCTGTCTTACAACCTGAGAACTTATGCTAAGTGGCCCCATGTCTGCAATATCCAAGTGTCACTTCCTTTTATGAATAAACTCACTGTACCTGGGACCATCTCTCCTCAGAAGCAAGAATGATTTTTTTTTTCTAGTGAGCTCTGTGATCCTATACAGATCTACTTGTTTCTAAATTTAGCCTGACTGAATTAGGTTCAATATGCTTCCCCCCCGCCTTTTATGGAACAAAGTAGAAAAACTAGCATTTGTTGACTTTGGATTTTTTCTTATTATTTTAATATACCTGCCCTTTCATAGACTTCGAATATTTTTTTTAAATTCCCTGTCCATCCTACCCACTTTTTAAGCCATTTTTCTGATTCATTTCTTAAGAATTTCAGAGGTCTGATGAATGGCACATCGTTTAACAGCAGCTTATGAATTTTCAGTGGTGAAAGAATAATTGGAATTGGCTTGTTTCATACAGGGCTACTTCTATATGTATTTTAGGCTACAGAGAGAGAGAGCGCACATGCCTAAAGCTGGACTTTTTTCTAGGAGGCAGAGAGGGGAACCCAGAGTAAAAAGAACTTTATGAATCAGGCTGTGATTAGCCTGTGTTAGAGCTATTAACTCTACTACAATTAGTGCCAAGTATGTTTAGCGACAGAGAGATGCCAACTTTTAGCCCCCCAGAAAGAGATGGCTGCTCAAGGCCTTAACGTCACTACCTTTTATTTTGTTTTCACCAGAGGCTTTCTCCAGTCTTCCTTTTACAGTTTTATGTAAACTCTGGGGTCCTACGGGATGAAAGCACTCTCTGTTTTTTAGCAGAGCTGTGGCTTTTGGATTTTACAGCCCCAAAATTACTTCATGATGATCCAGAGCACACATCACAGCCCAGAAACCACACGGGAGTTGTGTTGGTAAAGGAAGCTGAGAGTTGCTGAAGTAGCTAGTCTGAAATTTATAACTCTGACCTGGGCCTTGTCAGGCCTTTATGACACAGTGTAAAGTGAATTGCTGCTTAGTCACCAATTTGCTTGGCAAGATTGGCTGGATTAGGAAATACATAAAAGGTCAGACAGTAGGAGTTTGTCTAGACATCCTATTTTGGATTATATGCTCTCCATGTTTCTGTAGCAACCTTTGCAAAACATTCATATTTTAGCAATATTTTTAAAGGTTTTTTTTCTATAATACACTACAAAAGCTTTTGTGAGCAAAATTAGCTCATTTCTTTACTGCGTTCAGCCTGTGGCTATCAGGCTACACCAGTTTAGAAAGTGAAGGGGAGTTACTTCAGCCAGTCTCTTTCCGGACTCTTGGAGTTCCAGTAATGCCCAATTCACAATGAAAGGAGAGGTGATTCCCTTGTGGTGGAGTCTGGGACTTGGAGAAACGTGTGGAATGACCATAGATGAAAGAGCCAAGAGATAGAAACTCTGTGTTTTCTCTTGGCTTCTCATTGAAGTTCATTTACAATTTGTCTACTAGTGACTAACACAGACTTAATATTGACCTTTCCAAGGGGGAGGGGGTATGCAAACAAATGTCCCATCAAGTTCTCTGCTTGTAAATAGAAAACTAAATTTTAGGATTTAAAGGGAGAGGCACACTGTACATTTTACAAGTTACTGAGTCTACAAGCACTTCAGCTAGGCTTTTTGAAAGTCTTAAGACATCTGAGGAATAAAGAATTGTAGCAAAAGAGAAAAAGCAACCTGCCAAGTAAAATGGACTTCATGGACTGATTTTTTTTTTTTTTCCCTTCCATGACATTTTTAATTTTAGTTTGTACTAGTAGGTATTATTCCTTTCCCTCCTAACCCATCCTCCAAATGAAACAATGGGACAATTCCAAATTTAGGCCCATACAAAAAACTAAATCTCTTGGTTCCAAAATGATACCTTTTATTAGACCAACTGGAAAATCGCAAGAAAATTGTCCTTTTTTTGCGATTTTAAAGGACAATTTTCTTGCCATTTTCCAGTTGGTCTAATAAAAGGTATCATTTTGGAACCAAGAATACTAGTTTTTTGTGTCTTTTTGTCTCAGACCAACACGGCTACCAAGTACACCCCTGAAATTTAGGCCCGTGCATTTTTTTTCTAGGTTTTTATACCTGAGAAATACATGCATGTAAACGCCAAGATTTTCAGTGATGTTCATTAGATTTGGCCGGGCTTTCCAGGCTGTCACATACGTGCCAGTTTAAAACAAATAGAACAGAGCAAGAAGGCTTTTTATGAAAACAAAGGGCAGATTTGCCTTGTATCCTCAACTAAAAATGACTGTATTTACTTAAATTTGAGATGAGTTCCTGCCCCACCCTCCCAATCAGCACTGGGGAAAAGGTCCCTTGTCTTATATTTGCATATGAAATGGAGCAGGGAGCAGGCAGCTGATGCAGCTCTGACTCTTGCCCTGAGCCTAGGTTGATGCCAGAGTCAAACCCATAGCAGCCCCGTGGCCCCCCCCCCCGCTACCCCTCTGCAGGTTCTGTCCCCTGACACCCCCTTCTTTCCCCCTTAGTGTCAGGCTCAGCTGGGCTGGGGTCTCCCAGGCATAGAGCACATGGAAACTCCTTCCCCTGCCCAGCCAGTCAGCAGTGCCAACACTGCTGTGCTGCCTGCCTGGCCAATCAGGAGCACTGGCACTGCTGCAGGGCCAAGCTAGACTGAACTTCCATGTGCTGTGCTCCTGGATGGAGCAGCCCAAGTAAGGGGGCAGGGGGAATGGAAAAAGCAGAGACTGGGGGAGTGGAGAGCGGGGCAGAGGCTGTGGGGAGTTGGGGGGAGGAGGGTACAGGTGGCCGGGGGGGGAGAAAGGGTGCAGGGGGAAGAAGTGGGTGGGCAGAGGGCAAGGGGTCCACTGGACCCCCCAGCCACTGCTTTCTCTGCTGTAGAAGTGGGGTGTGGGATTCAAGACAACTCTCCAATACTTAGATTCTAAACCTGAAAAATTATAACACACACACATTTTCCATATATAGAATCTAATTATTGGGGGATTGTCTTATATTCAGGATTGTCTTATATTCAAGTAAATATGGTATTGAATAAATAGACACTGTAGACAATTCATTTGATCGGGATGATTAAAGCAAGTGTGTGTCCTAACATCCTGTCATCCGGCAAATAGGTTTAAAAAATCATTTTTGAGGGGTCTGGTATTTATTCGGGCTCCTTTTGCCATATTTCAGAATTATAATCTCCTGAATAAATAACACTAAGGGATTTCACATTGCTATCTGATGACATGGTCAGTACCTGGAGTCATGTGGTGTCAATTCACTGGTGCTGTATAAGTGTTATATTAGTATAATATTCAGCACTTGTATAGAACCCATCATCATCAGATCTCCAAGCACTTTGCAAATGTGGGGATCATTATCCCCATTGTACAGATGGGGAACAGATTAGGAAAGCAAGGCACAGAGAAGTAAGTAAATGGGCTGTATTTCAGAGGTGATGACTACTTGCAGCTTCTTTGGCTTTCTTGAAGTATCATTCATTTTAAGTCCCATTTGAGCACTTACAGTTTTGTTGACAGGGTGTATTGTTAAATTGTTGTTGTTAATATATCTACAATATGGTGTGGTGGGTGATGGACCAAGCCAATGGTACTCACCTTTCCTGGACTCAAGGCACCCCTCCATAACTTTTGTGAACTGATTCACCACACAATTTCAAAGACTAATTTATGGATTGCAGTGCTTACCTCCTTACTTACAATGCCTATTTACAGTGCTTACAGTACTTACTTATAGTGCTTGCTTACTTATAGTGCTTACTTCCTTGCAGTGGGAATGGGGTGAGGGATCGGCCAGGAAGCCTGAACCTGCACTTATCTGCTTATCTCCTCACACCTTACTTATCTCCTTATGCCACAGGGCACCCTCCAAAGGATCTCAGGGCACCTTGGCACCCTATTTGAGAATCACTAGTCTAGGTTGACTGAAGGCACTGTGTTACTGAGCTGAGCCAAAAATCTTTTAGGTGAAGCCAATCAATAAAAGATGCAGTTATGATCCCCCTGTGAATTTAAAACTGTAAACTCCAATATCTCTCAGTCAGAGATAGAAAATACATAGAAGGCACAGAATTTACACACGTCCAATACTATGGCAATTTCTACTAGATCTGAAGTTGTAAAAGCATGCATTAAAATAATCCATTGCTGTTTGGCATTGTGATTCAGTTACCCAAATACTGTATAATTGTGAACAAACATACAATTTTTAGTTTGTTTGTTCACCACAATTTCTGATGGGCAGCCTTTGATTCAAATTATTTCAAGAACCCAAAATGGGAAGTGATTGGAATGGATCCAAGTTACATGCAATGAGATGAATACCTTGGTGTTTCCAAATTGTTTTCAGAAAGGTTACTTTGTTCGTGCTTCCTTGGTATATTGCCTATAAAATGAGACTTTAATTTTGTTAAAATAATGTATAATAAAAAGGATGTAATACCACATCAAATGTTTGAAAATTCTAGCATAAATCTGTTATCTATTATTATTGCTCATATAGCAAAGTCTGGGCAAAGGTTTGGTACAATAGAAATTTGCCAAACAAGTAACAGGTCTCTGCCCTAAGGAACTTACAGTATAAAGGCAATTTTGGCCTGGTTTTCAAAGGTGTTGAGTACCCACAGTTTACATTGACTTCAGTGGGATCTGCAAGAGCTTGAAAATCAAGCCAAATACAATATAGAAATAATAAGTAATATAAATAATTGCTTTTTCCAGTTAGATATCTGGAAGGCATTCATACCTTTTTAATTAAAAACACATTATTTGGTCTCATGTTTTCTTGCTTATTCTTTTTCCCTTTTTTCAGGATTAGCCTTAATTTCATTGACAGAAACTACACATTACCCCATCTGCAATTTAAAGTGAATCTGGTAGTGCTTCCAGCTATTTGATAAAATCCTACTTAATGCAGCATTTTCCAACCCCTAGGATGAGTTATGTTCTTACTCCAAAATGGAGTCCAAACAGATATCTACTGCTCAGGGAACAGAAAGAAGAGAACCACACAACTACAGTGTCACTAGAGACCTCTGAGTACACGTAGCTGCAGATAGGATATTTTGAGCCTGGAACATGGTGCAGAAATCAATCCCCAAGAAGCTAAAAAAGAAGCCTAGCTAGGCCATGGCAGATGGTAATGATATTTGAAATCAGTTGACAAAACAGTCATGTCAGGGCATGGCATATTGAGATCTTTAAACCATGGGAAAATGTATGTGAAAAGAGATTGTAAGTTTTTAAACTTGAAGTACAATAGCAAGCAAGATGTGTACATCTCAGGGTGTTTTCCCCCATTCATGAACAAGTGTGCATACAGATATTGAATATGCACTGTATAAGTCAGCTAACCTCTGGTCCCTAAATAGTCAGGTAACCAGACTGAGTGATTTGCTTGGATGTGTTCCTGGTGAACTGGAAGGAATTAGGTTTTCATTGTTATCAAATTATACTTAATTTAAAGGTTTCAATTTGTCTAGGGAGGAAGACTCTGTTACTGCATTTCTATTTCAGGGCAGGTTTAAAGGTGGTGCATAGCTTCCATTCTCTCCCTTTGATATTACTGCTGTGCTGAATACTGCCATCTCTCTAAGAAAGTGAAAATAAGTACGAAGATTTAAACTTATTTACAGAGACTAATACAAGTGGTAGTCTATGAGCGATGATTGAACATGGTTAAAAATGTGACAAACAATGACTACACTATAGACAAAGAAAATGTAACTACCCTTACAGTTTTTATCCAAGGCTTTTCATGTGTATATCTCAAAGTGTTTTGTCAACATCTTTATCCCCATTTTACAGATGGGGAAACAGAGGCACAGCAGGTGTAACTTGCTCAAGACACACTGTGGATTAGAGAAACCTAGTTTGTCTCGAGAACTGGTGTTCATGTCCTGCTTTAACATCCTGCTTTAACATCTATGTCCAAACTTGCCATTTGACCTAGAAGTGCACCGATATATCAGTCCATATTGTATCGGCACTGATAAAAGGAAAATTGACATTATCAGCAATTGGCTTTTTTAGCCAATGTGGCTGATAATGTCACTGATAAATGCCATGTGCATGCACGCAGCTGCAGTATACACACGGTCAGGAATGCAGCCCAGCAGCTTAGAGAGTAGCATCCATCCAGTAAGTCTGTGGGGGGCAAGGGCTGTGGGGGAGGAAAGGGGCATGGGGGGGCAGATCAAGGCCCCCACAGTGAGGGTGGGAGTAGGGCTGGGGCTGGGGTAGGGGCAGATGCTACCCAGCTGGGGCAGGGTACAGGCTGGAGCCGCAGGCAGCTAATCTGGGGGGGATCAGGGGGAGCGGCTCTCATTGCTGTGCGCACCCCCGGGGAAGGCATGTGCTCCCCACATTTGTGTGCAGGGTGAAGGCAGGCTGCCCACTGCAGGCTGGGCCTGGGGGCTGTGCCGGCTTCTTCCCAGCAGGAAGGCTGGGCCAAGGCTGCACTTGGGATAGGCGAGGGCAGAACAGGAAGCAGCAGTGCTGGGAGGGGGAGGCTATGGGGGAGATGCAACAAATTTTGGGGTGGCTGAAGGCCACCTCATAGCCCTCCCCAGCACCTCCACCACCCCCTCCTTCTCTCACTGTGGGGGTCTCAACCTGCCTCACCCCACACTCCTCTCCCCCATGTCCCTTCTGCCCCACAGACTTACTGGCTAGATGCTGCTCCCCCAGATGCTGGGCTGCAAATCAGAAATCAGATTGTTATTGGCTGATATGGCTGCTTAATAATTAATCTGCCATCAGTGTCGGCCAAAAAAATCTTTATTGGTGCACTCCTAATTTGACCTGTTCTTTGCCCCCTGGAAAAGACAGACCAAGCCTTTCAGTGATGCATTCATCTCTCCCAGTCTCATCACCAGGTGTGTGAGAGACATCAGGTTTGCTCCAAACAATGCTACCAAGCAGTTTGCCTGAAATTTCTCTTTTCTCTTCTGGAGAGCTGCTGTGTGTGCATTCCATAAGTTTCCTTGGTCATTGGCACACAGCCAGCATCAGATTCTTTGGCACACATTTGTTCATCTTCACATTATCCACATGCTTCTATGTGGTTATCATTATTAATGTGTATATTATCTTATTCTGGCAGGAGTTTTCTGTGTGATTAAAAAATATATATATCTACTCTGTCTCCCTTGCTTTTGTTCATTGCTGTTTATCTTCCTTGACTAACTTATTTTACCCTTTTCTCCTCTGTTGGCCTTTCTTCTTTTTTGGGTCATTTCTAATGTTTATTTTCCCTCCATGTAAATTTTCCTCCTTACTGAATATTGGACTCCATTCAATCCCCTTTCTTCCTCCCCCGTTCAGTCCCACTTTACTCTTCTATTAGTGACACTCACACTCGCACACTCTCTCTCTCTCTCTCTCTCTCTTCCCCCCGCCCCCCACTATCCCCCTTCTACCCCACCCCTTCCCAGGCCATGGTTCTCCTTTTCCCCTACCCAGTTTGTCCCAGTCTCTGCGGTCAGGCAGAGCGCTCATGCCATGCTGTTCAGGGAACATTAGCAGGAGTGCATGAGCACCAGATGGCCAGGTCAAGTAGCGTCTGCATGCTCCAGCTGCTCTGCAGCTCTTCAGCCACCTTGCACTCAGCTTGAGTAACTGGAGGAAGGTGCAACTTCCATGACTGCTGTCCAGATGCTCTGTGGGAATCAGGGAGGGAGTGGGGAAGATGGGGAATGATGCAGCTGTCTAGATGCTGTACTGTGCAGATGCTATTTGGACCTTTTCAGCATAAATGTGTCTCACCTGACCTTCCCTTATTTCTTCTATTGGATCTGGAACTGAGAAGAGAAAAAGGTGCCCAGTTAAACTGTTGCTTGAACCCTTCAGTCAAGCCACTCTTGCACCTAAACTGGATGAACAACACGGCCAATAGGATCCTGGCCTCTCACAAGATAGTGATGTCCCTTCAGACAATAGAGCTTGGGGTAGCTCAGCTGATGTGGGAATCTTGTTTGCTCTGATTTACATATGCAGACAGAGCTCCTGCGGTAGCTGCATGGCCACAGACTCCCCAATTGGAGCCACAAGTTGCTAACTTGCATTAAGGAGAAGATAGGAGAGAGAGCTCCAAGGTAATGCTCCACCTTTACTCGTTTGCTTCCAGCCACATGCTCCAAACGCATCTTGCACAAAAGAATCCCTGCAATTGGCTGCCTTTAAATAATGATTATCTGGTTGTCAAGTGTGTTATATTATGGCTCCTGCCTCAGAAAAGAGTGATTGTGTAAGTATTTAACATTAATGTCTCATTATTTGGACTCTCTGTTAAGGGGAACACAGGTATCTCAAAAAGGGATAGACTCTCTCTCAGATCCAATATAAACCAAAGATTCACCAGCTCCACATCATTGAGGTCTCACCTTCATTCACTTTATATCTTTAAGTTTTGCTGTCATCACTTACACCTGTGCAGTTGCTCCAGTGATAGCAATAAGGAGGATGCTGCCAGCATACCAAGCAGCTTCACAATGGATCCAAGCAATGTGCATTTAAATTGTATGAGGTTCTAGCTATATCAGTGCTCCTGTCTTTGCTTCTGCCAGTAGAAAATTTGCAGCCAAAATGCCTAATGTACGCACCTTCTGAGAAACTCAAGACCTTTGGCTGTTTCTAGCAGAGGGTTCAACCTTTATATTGAGGCGTGGGAGGGAAGAATCCCTAATGGCTTACTGGGAGCTGGGAAACGCTAGCTTGCTTGAAATGTTTGCGGACAGTTATAAATGTGCTTTGAGGTTTGATTTTGAACTGTTTCTGTAAGAAAGATGTGGGCAAGAGGTTGGTGGGTGATTACTTAGAGGGTAAGTAAACAATGTATTGGTAAGCTTACATCAATTATGTGCTTGGCCTCTTTTGTGTATTTTTTTTCCTTCCCTTTTCTGTATGTCAACTCAGTGTCGAGCCACAGAAACCAAATTTTAATCTTCATGTCCTCATCAAAACATGGTGGTTTGTGCAACTCTTTTCTTGACGAACTGCCAGCAATACATTATCATAAAAGACTTAAGAGATTGTATGTGTAAGGGCTGGATATCAACACAAGTTGTGCCCCTTGGTAAGGAATGGTGTGATGATAAAGTAGTAGTTAGGGCATGAGGCACATCTCTAGATGATGACGTCATGTTTTAGGTTGTGATGTAAGGGCAAAAGAAATGAAGTGATTCATTAGGAATGCCTGCCTAGGATTCCTCATCACTATGACATTACTCAATGTAATGTAAACTGCAGCATGAGTGACTGGAGAGGTTTTCCATATAATTATCTCCCAATTAACACACACTGAGATGATAAAGCCAACCAGATCACTGTGCTATATCAGACTGTTCCCTCCCCAGTGTTTTAATTTAAACAAATGTAAATCCTAATAATAAATTTTTTTTTCCTTTTCCCTTTCCTACTGTGATGAGCAGGCTTTTCCTGTAAATGGTCTCAACCCAATAAAAGCATACTTCAGTTTTCATGTGGAGTTCTGTCAGTGGAATTATATAGTATGCTTTTGGTCTTGCAAATGAGCATACAAGTCTCAGAATATTGAGTTGTCTCCTTTTTAATATATATATTGTTTTCAGCATAATAGTTTTTTTCTTTTTCTTTTTAAACCTGAAATCCAGTAAACTCGACTTTTTTGATTCTTGACAACTAATGAACATTTCAAATGCATTTTCCTGCTAACATACCTTGCCAGTCACCTCCACATAGTGATGTTTAGGATCTAGAACTGTGTTTCTCAACCTGTGGGTCACGATCAAAAAGTGAGTCGCAAGAATATTTCTAAGGGTTGCAAGCCTCTGCCAGAAAGATGCTTGAAAGTGCAGGTTTTCCCTTGAAGGCTAGTAATGTTCCAGCCCGCAAGGGGAAACTTGGTCTTTTGCAGACTTCTAGCCTGCAAGCAGCTGTTGGGGGCATGGCCAGGACACAGCCAGGCAGGGTCATGGGAGCAGCCCCAGCAGCCAGATGAAAGAAGGTGGAAGGGGACCAGGTGCCAAAGTTGCTGCAGGGCAGGGGGAGGGCAAGGGACTGTGGGTCACACACCGGCAGGGCTTGGGGGGGTCAGAACAAGCCATTGATCTTGGCCAATAGGTCCCGGTAGGAAAAAGGTTGAGAACCACTGATCTAGAACATCTGGATCAATGGACAGCACACAAATAATAAGCACACCAGATGTAGCTTTAGAGTATGCTTAAAATGCAGTCAACAGTGCAATAGTACATAGTTACAGATGAGCTAGTTTTAATCTAGCCAGCTCAGGTACGAGTAACAATACAGCCATTTGAGCAGGAACTTCAAATATGGCCTTGTATCAACCTGCCTTAGTACTTATTCGGGTATGTTGTTCGTCCATTGGTCCCCAAACTAGGCAGATAAAATGAACTTTATTACGCTGCAATCACAGTTTTGAGTGAAATGTAGACATACCTTCAGGAATAAGATATGTAGAACAGCAAAACAATAACTCTTGGCATATCTTATTTGACAATTTTAGAAGACCAAACTAGGCAGGAGTAGATTTATTGCCAAGTGAAGGTTTATTATCAAGAGGAGAGAGAGCTCTTATCTAGTCCTCTCCTAAATCACTATATCTAAATATTTTTTTTCTGACCAGAGTGAGTCAGTAATTTGATTTTTGTCATGTAATGAGCCTCAGAAAAATCAAGGAAGAATTTGAAGTTAGTATGAACATTTTTTTCTGTGGTCACCAGTTATAAGGATAAAAAACGATGAAGCATTACTTTAATCAACTCTCTGATCTGAAGATACATATAGAATTGCTTTTCTAGGTCTCTTAGTTGTTCCAGTGGAATATTCATAAATAACTAAATTGATTACTTAAGATATAATGTTAGATCATCCAAGTTTCTTTGAATACCCATTACCTAAGATATCTAATTCCAGTAATACTGGCGGTTGAATGAAATTGAACTAAGCCCACTGTTGGAAAGCTGTCTGTTCTATCTTTAATAATTTCCTCAATCAATGCCAGTTTGCAGAGGGAAGGGGAGTCTAGCAATAGTAAGTAATCACTGCAGTACAAGAGGAGTATGCTTAGATACCATTTTGCAGAGTATGTATTCTGCTGTCGTAAACCAAGTTGACCCTTTATGTTTGTGAAAGGCAACATGTTTTTATTCCCATACTGGTTTTGTTTTCTTTTGTTAAAACACTATAGCTGAGAAGAGAGAAGTCTCTGTTTTCCTTTGTTCATCAGCATTAAAATCCAGCTTTTATCTAAAATATTATTTTACCCATGATTGTTGAAAGGAATTCCTAAGACCAGAAGTGCTCAACCTTTCCAGCAAGTGTGTCAGATGAGCGGGGTGCAGCAAGTTTTTGGGCTGGATCTGGTTGGTGAAGTCACCCATGTGCTGGCCACCTTTGGTGCCACGTGCCCTTTTGGCAGTAGACCACCCCACAGTGCCAGCTCAAGCTGGCCCCTGAGACCATGTTATCCAGCCCCCAAAGCTCTCTTTGGTTCTCGAAGTTTAGCCATGGGGAAGCAGTGGCAGCATTAATTGCCAGGGTTCCAGAGTCATGGCAACTAACACTGCCACTGATCCTCAGCTGTCAAATTTCCAGACCTGTGAGGAGCCCCATGAACTCAATAACCCAGCTCCATGGGCCAAATCTGACCCATGAGCCATATTCTGAGCACTGCTGCCTAACACTAATTTCACTTTGTGTATGGTCAGTTTCATGGCTTCTAGGGTATATGTCTACTAGGACCCAGGGTCCAAACACTCCTGCTCATCAGTAAGTGAATGTGTGTGTGAGCAGTTGCACTGAACTTATACATGTAAGATCAGGCCCTTCATTAATTTCGCATGTTTACATTGGACACACCAAAGGAGGGGATTATTTTAGAAGAGGAAAATGTTTTAATAAGGCCACAGAAATTGATGAGAGCTGGTAAAGGAGGCAGTAGTAGCACCTAAGATAGCCTTGACTTGTTTTTTTCTTTAAAAAGTGACTAGAATTAGGAAGCTGGTGTTCCTCTTCAAGATTAGAGCTTGATACTTTTGTTTTGCTTTTCGATGTGTGTTTTGGGGGTTTTTTTGTGGAGGCGGGGGGAGTTGGCCAATTTTCACCAGGCTTTTCTAATTACCTAGTGAAGGAATGGGTGTTAAAAGTCTGTCTGCTTCTGTTCAAAAAGGGTATAAAACTAAATTTAGGGAGGGACATTCAGTTATAATTTTCTTTAATAGACCTGGTATATTTTCTCAGAAAATAGAACATAAATCTGCTAGAACCATTGAAATATTTCCTACCCATTTTAACTAGGACTTCATCAGTTTATACACACACACACATACTATATGTATATGTGTGTATGATGTTTTATTAAAATATATATTTATATTTTAATAAAATGGACCCATAATAAGAACCATGTATTTATGAGAAATCCATGATTTGAGGTCTGATCATCACTTTACTAGTGGGAAGCGTTCTGGGGAGAACTTGGATAATTCAAAACATCATCCCAAAGACTGCTATCTGATATTCACAGTTTCCTATCTTAAGTCTCAGTAGGTTCACTTACGATTTGCACATGATTGGAAGTTCATATACAATAGCACACATGTGGGGGGAGTGAGAAGGCTCCTGCCTCTTTCCTCTTCGTAAATCAGAAGGTCGGATGGGAAGGATTTCAAGATGTGATCGCCAAGGCCATAGATTGTTGAAATAAAATTTTTATTCACGTTCTAAAGTCAGAGCCAAAATTAAAAGCTTCTAAAGTAAAGAGCAAACATTCTCATGGGACCCTATCAAATGCTTTCTTGGAATCCAGACTAAAATTAAGGCTTCTATTTTCTTATACCAAAGGTCATAAATAATATTTAATAGCCTTATTGCATTGTTGTTGGCATCTCTCTGATGGATATACCCTGACTGGTCTGTATGGGTAATGGATGGCAGAAAAGGTACTAGGCCACTTATATATACCTTGACAAAGATTTGTTTCTCCACATTCATGAGTGAAATTGGTCTGTAAGATGTGTATAATTTGACAACTCTTTTTTTAAAAAATAATAAGTGTAGCTTTACTTTAAGGCTGATAGAAGAAAACCATGGAATTTGGAATGGTTGTGCATGAGGGTGCATGGGACTAAGAAGCTTCTTTGGGTATAGACTAACAATCAAATTAAACTGAGGTAACAGGAAGTGAGGACTTTCTGTGGAACAGCTGGCATGTGGTAACTAACTGCCAATCTGCCTTCAATTACGCCGCAGTGAAAGTGAAACCTAAACTTAGCCATGTTTCATTTAGGGGAAAGATGCCATAGATTAGCATTCACTTGCCAAGAGATAATTGCATGCACATGGATAGTTAGTTACCAGACACCAATTATACTATGGTAAGCCCTACCTCCATTAACTCACTTTAATTTGTTTTTTGTCTGTATCCCTTAATGAAGTATAATGGTTAGAGAATCTAATCTGGGTATATTTTAACTTGGATAAAATTTGAATTTATTATGGAGAAGCATTGGCCTTGCCATGGTTAAGGATGTTATCAGGTAGATGAACACCTCACACTGTACCCAGCATTAGGATTACCATACACCTGGGTTTTCCCGGACATGTCCTCTTTTTGGGTCTTCCAATCTCCATCTTGGTAGTTTTTTAAAATATGATCAAATGTCCTGGATTTTGCCCTGCCCAGCATCAATATTTTTCCCAGAACCTCCCAGCTTGCCCTATCAAGGAGCTGCTTAGGGATAGGGGGCTTGGAGTGAGGAAACTGGCAGGGCCAGGGAGCTGCTGGTCAGGAGTGAACGGTAGCAGCAGGGCTGGGGGGCTGTGTCTTGGGAGTGAGGGGCAATGCAATGGGCAGGGGCAGGGCACCAGGATATCACTACCATCCCCCCGCCCCAATAATCATATATTCCCCCCTCCCCAACAGGTGTCCTCTTTTTTGGAACTGGAAATATGGTAACCCTAGCATCCTTCCTCCATTTTTCAGTCTGAGCTGTAATGCATACACTAACAGCTTAAAATTGTGAGGTTGATCTGTACTGTCACACTGGACATATTTATCGATATTCTATAGCATCATCAATGGAATGCTTTTGGATAGTGATGCAAGGGAAAAAGAAATGAAGTGATTTGCTTTGTCAGTTATCAATATTCTTAAAACAGCCCAGCAAATTTGAGCAAACATGCAGCCTGCACGGGTTAATTTGTGGTCTCCTTGTCCTCCCCCCATGACTCCAGCTGTAGCAGTAGTTAGGGTCTCCAGGCCTCCCCTCTCTCCTCTGGCATTTGCTTCTTGCTCCTACCCCAGACGTCAAGTCAGGGCAGGGTGGTGAGATGTAGTGCTGGAGGCACCCACGTAGTCTGGTGCAGTGGAGGAGCTCACATCCAGGGAGCTGAGGGTGGGGGCTGGAGTACCAGTGCAGCAGAAGGTACCTGTATGACTGGTGCAGAGGGCAGGCAGCCCCATGGCTTGTGCCAGAGTAGCATGCAGCCCGAAGCCACTTGGAAGTTGGACATCTCTGAATTAAATCAATATAAACAAAATTAACCGTTATGTTTAACTAGAACATTTGTAATGCTAGAGACAGCAAGTTAAACCCCTCCTTTAACTCTCACCTTAGTTATGCTCTCCTAAAATCTGGTCCCTTTAGCAAATCATCTCACATGGTTCAGCTGACTATTCTGGATTTTGTTTTCTCATCTCTTGGTAGCCAGGCCTTTTTCTATGACTAGATATCTTCAAATAGTGTAAAAGACCTGCTTTCTTCTCCTGCTGAGGAACCTTGGGACAAGATAAGTTTTGGCACAGGTAATCCCTATTTCATTGAGGTGTTTCCTTATAGGGTTAAAGGTTGTTTTCATTAAAGGGATACTGAAATGTGATGGAAAATCATAACCATTTTGCCTCGTGTGTCGAGGGACCTTTTTTAGTGATGTTGCTGAGTGTGCTTGTCTCTCTGCATATAATGCTAAGTCTAAGGTCTCGATCATGCTTGAGAGTCTGCTATCAGAATCTGTCTTTAATTGCTGCATTTCTTCGGGCAGTGATCACGATCTCTATTCTATGTCTCCAGGATAAGAGATCCAGTCAGCCCATCCACTGCAAGGAGAGAATGCATGGTTCCAAATGTCTCCTCCGGCAAAATCATTACATTTTGTGTGACAACTTCTGTGGTGAGGACAGCTGTGATTTGACTTGGTTGTGATACTGGTTCAGAGTCTTCAACCATGCAAGTATTAATGTTGTCTGGTGTCACAAGTTGGGGCTTTTTGTTTGGTTCTTTCCTTCTCCTTTTAAGTAAGTCTTGTCCCCTATTTTGTTTGGGGGTTTATTTATCATAGAAAGTTCACTTGAGTAGCCCTTCCCTGTGTAGTGCGTCTACTGGCAGTAGATCACTTGGGTACTGTGGTGACTAGAGTCATGTACATGCTTCAATGTTTAACTGTCCTGTTTTCTATACCTGTTAATGTATCTGGATGTGGAAACTCCAGTGAACCAAAGCGCCAGTGAGTGATAGTCGTTTGCTTGACAAGCATCCGATGACCTCTACTTATTATATTTTAATATCTTGAAATCTGTATCTAAGCATTGTCTTGTATTGTTTTCATGCTGCATGTTGTTGATGCAACTGAGACATTATTGGCAACCAAGCAGAAAACTCCATTTGCGTGCAGAGTTTTACAACCATTTAATAATTGACATTGCTAAGTGGGACTAAGTATACTGGGTAACTGGTGAGGCTGCGATGTGTTTTTTGTACTGAGTGCAGAGTGAAACAAATTTTGGACCACTTAAAAAAAACGTTATTCTGCCCCCATCATTTTCTGTTAATGTTGGTTTGCTACACCATCAAAATAGCCTTGTGATGTGCCTGTAATCTGCTGTTTGTTAGTTGTTTGGCCTGGCAGATGACTGCTCTTTCTGAGTCCCAGTGATAGTTCCATGTTTGCATCATTTTCCCCACCCTAGCTATTGCCACATCACAACCTAGAAGAACTGGACAGGGCTCCTTTCAAAGCTGGTCAACCCCATAGTGGATTTTCTTTTTACCAGAAACAGTAGGAAGATCTTCCTTTCTCTTATTCCCATCTGTCATCTCAGCAATGACAATAGGACCACTTATTTGGTTAATAAGCTTTAGCATTTGCCAGCTGTTTGACCATGATTCCTTGGCTTGTATTAACAGTGCCTTGTGTTCCAGGGTGGTCTCCTACATAAATATCAGGCAGTCCTAGGGTTGCTTATCTTTCAAAATGAGAGATCTCGGGCATTCATTCTGATATTGCTGCCTCAGGAGAGCTTTAGCCAGTGCAAATTCACATAGCTCAGTTTACTTCATTTTATACCAGCTGAGGTTCTTTCCCTTAAATGCACACATTTCCTATTGCTAACAGCCCCACTGGTCAAGAGAGGGCAGGAAAGCGGGTAACAGAAACTGGAACAGTCTTCTTCATAGCAGTATGCACCTCTGCTCTTAAACACTGCTCAAATGACTTGTAGAGTTTCCTGTAAATATAAATTCCAATTTAGTGTCCAAGCAGGAGCTGCTTTTTTTGTTGAGGCACAGGCAGCAAGTGTTTTAGCAAGAGTTTATTCTTGCAGCTATAGGCTTGAGCCAAAGTTCATAGCCCCTTCAGAGAAGAGAGGCAAATGCTTTCTGCTCCTATGATGTAGGATGGTTAATTGGCTGAAGGCATTCCAGAATGAAGGGAGAGTTCACATTGTATATTACATGGCAGTATACCAGGCTTTTCTGTGCTTGACGCTGTCCAGCCACATTTATTATTATTATCTGTTAGTATTAGACTAACGTCTGAGAGCCTCACTCAAGGATCATCCTGTTCCAAGTACTATACCAAGAAATAAAAATTATAGTTCCTTCCTCAGAATGCGCAGTTTAAGTAACAGACATGATAAAAGAGGAGGACAAAACAAGCACGTAGCTTGGGGGACTAGAGCAGAGAAGATGAGGTAATCAAATGAATAGAGTAGAGCAGAAAAGTAGAAGTCTCCATTCACCAATGAGAGAGTATTCCCTCTTCCCTGGTCTGCTGATAGAAATGGAATGAGTTGTATAGAGGTGCAGATGATGTTAGGCTGTGTCATTCAAAAGCCATGACTGAAGCAGGTAAAGAGAAGGGACACTGCACCCACTGCAGTTCTTGGAGGCCTTCAGTCCAGAATGCCCCTGGGGTACTGAGAGAGCAGGCTAGGAAGGCAACTGTCACTGCTCCCAGAAGCAATGCCTAGAACGGTGAACCCTCTTTTCCCTACGCTCAGTTTAGCCCCATAGCTGCAATTGGAGTGTCTACCACAAACCAACTACCTTCCTTGGAGTTTCAGAACAGCAGGGACTTCCTATGCCTGAAAAAGGGTGATTGCACCCCAGAGCTTCCTAAGAACTTTTTCCCCAGCTACTCAGTTTGTCTAATAAAAGATATCAGATCTACTCAAAGAACTTGCCTGCCTATGTCCTTAGACCAACACAGCTACAGCCAAAAACCTAGCACTAGCCAAAGCAGCACTCCTTACACTAAGTGATTTTCACTAAGCACTTCGCTGCACCTCTTCGGTGCTCATCTTCCTTCTCGATTCCCCTAGAGGTTGTTACCTATCAATGATTAGGCTTGATAGGTTGTTACCTATCAAGCCTAATCAAAAGCTATGTAGGGGGAAGTGTTGACTCGTACCCTAGAATACTAGAATGTCGTAGTACATACAGCTTGGTCCCCACAGCCTTCATAGGCTGTGCCTCTTGAGCAACTTTTATCCAGAGAGGCCGTTTCACAGTTTGAGCATCACTAAAACCAAATAGTCAAAATGTGATAATAAGGCCTCAAAAACCATGAGATTGGTTTGAAATGATGAGATTCTTTAATAAAATATTTTAAATAATAATGAACTTCTCCCATCCTTATGTTTGACTTGGGTCACAACTCAGAACTTTTCTCCATAATCATAGAAAAAAGAATCATAGAAAGAACTTTTCTCCATAATTATAGAAAGGAACTTTATTTTAACTTGAAGGCTAAGACTCACACAAAACCACCTGAGTTCACGAGCTGAAGTTTTAATTATTGTTGCAAGATTGACAGAAAAATCATGAGAGCTATTAACACTGAAACAAGGCCAGGAGATTTATGCTGGCATAAAACTGGGGTGAGTGAAATTAGAATTGGATCTGAAAAAGGGTTAGGTATTAGAAGGGATTCAATTTGGTGTGACATCAGGTACACAGGCATGCAAAATGAACCAGATTGGTATCAGACCAGTACAGACCACTGAGCATGTTGGCACTGACTTCAAAGCTTGTTCAATACAGATCATTCCTATAGCGCTGCCTGCCTGCCACATCACCTGTTGCCAGTGAAACAGAGACATGAATTAGTTTTAGTCTTGTAAGACCTTCTGGAGTGCAGTAGTCACTACTGTGAATCACACACATACATTGAAGCCCAATAGGAGCTGCAGTTCCTAACTTGTGTCCACTCAGTTCATCAGAAACCAGGCAGACTTGTGATAAGGGGTAAAAGGAACTTATTTTTACCATTTTGGGATGGTTGGTAGCAGGTTTCACAGTAGAGAAATTAATGGCAGTACATATGTTCTAAAAACTGATGGCCCCATTTTTCTTAGTACATATGCGTTATCCAGTTACAACTAGTTTGAACTGTGAATCTCAGTGACTTGGATCCCTTTGCGTCACAGAGACAAGTTTGTTTATCAATTTCACTTAGAATTTTTGGGTTCATTAAAACAAAGGGCTACCAAACCAAACAAGTGCAGCCTCATTGGGGCTTGCAGTGAAAAACAGCTGCATGTTTCAGGATGAAGTTTGCATGAAACCGCCAGCGAGTTTGAGCTGGACCTTTCCCATCCAATTTTCTAAAAAGTCCACATTTGCTCAGTATCAGATCCAGGGTCCCTCTCTCTGCAGCCTAATATAAATTTTGCCTGTGTAAAGTCATTATTAAAGATACAAAATTTGCACCCTGTTCCAGGTTTGGATTTCAGGTGCCTTGATGTTCTAAAATTTTTAAGGCCATCCTTACCAAATATTCAGCCCCACTTTACTCGTCTTTATGAATTTATATAGTAACCCCCAGTGTACATTAATCTGATTTAATTTCTCTGCTATAAATGTACGTAGCACAATGGACAAAACTTCTGCTCAGGCCATTAGGGCTGCTTGTATATGCCACGAGGTTTTACTTTGGTTTAATTCTCCCCAAATTGAAGTGGTGGGTTTTTAAAAACACCACTTCAGTTTAGGGCAAAGTAACCCCCCGTGGCATGTACACAAAGCTCGGGCCCAGTCCTTCCCTGCCTCTCTGGCATCAGGGGGGATGGCAACAGTCCTTACCTGCCTCTCTGGCATCAGGGGGGATGGCAAGCTGCCGGCAGGCTGAGCAGTCCCTGAGCTGCAGGGTGGGGGCAGTGCTTCCCTCCATGGCAGTGGCACCCCCCAGGCAGCACCCGCCCGTAGGCACCCAGCATGGGCGGTCCTGGGGGGCACCGCAGCCACGGAGGGAAACACCAGGCCCCCGCACAGCTCAGGCAGGCAGGCAGGCTCCAGGGGGAAGAAAAATAAAAAGATCAGGCTTGCCGCTTTTTTCTTTTTCTTCAGTGCAACCTGTCTGCACAGGCTGCCACTGGGCTGCCTGCACAGCCCCTGAGCTTTACAGGACCCAGTGCTTCCCTCCATGGATGTAAGGTAGCAAACTAAAACACCTCCGACACGTTTTATTTTGCTGCGTCCCAAAGTCATTTAACGTACCGCCGCCAACAGTGTAAACAGCTGCACCATTAAAGAGGTGCAAAAGGGCATTTAAGGCCATTTTTGTGGCATGTACAAAGTCCCTAGGGGAGCAACTATTTTACAGAGAGCCAAGCAGAAAGTGGAATTAAAGGTGAAGGAATGGTTTTGTTTTGAACACAGCCCTAAAGTGGGTAAAAAGACTGAAAATAATCCACATGGGGAAGAAAACCTAATTTAAAGTGAGGCTTTTTGTGGTCATTTCGATAATTGGTTTGCAAATCAACTCTGATCAGGGAACATTTTTATTTGTTTTAATTAGGTTCTATTTAGTGGAGATGTAATAATTCAAAACAATTACATTAAAGTCATTATATTTTAATAAATATAAGCTTGGTGTTTCTGTGTGTAATAGAACCTGTACGCTGAAGCAATTAGCAGCAGTGAAATAAATAGGACAGAGCTGATCACCATGTTTGTGAAATAGTTTCATTAAAATGGCAACAAATAATCTATTAATCTTGCTCTAAACCTCAGCAACATAAAAGAATTTCTCACCTCAAAGTCAGTTGCATGAAATTATTTTAAGTAAACAAAATAAGACGCCAGAAGTTTGCATGTCAGGATATGATTTATAGCATGAATTAGTCTCTTTTGTGTGATTAAAGATACAATTAAACTTCAATGGCAGCATGTCACAATATTGAATGGCTTGGTGAAAGGCTGATCTTTCAGAACCTAGCTCACAATGAGAAGCCTTTTTGTTGCTTGCGGCACAGACAAGCTAGCTGTATTGCTTGTTCACTGGTTAGCCACCTCCCAACAGTTGTTTTGCACAAAGGAAATGCACAGATTTACCATTTGCAAGACAGACCTAAATGTACTATTTGCAGAAAGTGAGCAAAGCATCAAAACCTTTGTAAAAAGAAAAAGAAAAAAGCTAATAGTGTAGGTTACAAAAAAAAGTCATAGGAAATCTATCAACCTAAAACTTGTATTTCTTTCTAAAGGAGTCTTACTTGTAGTGCTCAGGTTGCCCAAGGCAAATATATAAATGGAAAAATTTAGAGAGCATATATTTATCTTCTTTTACTTGGCTCAGGGGATAACACTTTCTACAGAGTCAATGTCACCGTTTTCCTTGTATAATTAAGGTTTCCCTGTTATCTGTGTGCTTGATGTGGCAATGAGAAGAGGAATATTTAAAAAAAAATAGGACAACGTGATTTCAAAATCACAAAGAAATGATGGGCTTAGGAGACTTTGGCACAAGTGTTTTGTCCACAGTCACTTGCAATTCTCTCTCTCTCTTCTCTGGTGTATAGGAATTAGGTAAGGTCCTTTTAAACAGTTTGGAAACTCTGTATTGGTCTGACTAACTTTTCTTGCAGAAGCCACCGCTTTTGTTGTAGCAAGAGAATACATAAAAAACTAGGTCTTACATATCTGGTTTGCTTATTTGGAATCTGACTGTGCCAAAGAAGTTTCCATACATATTTTTAATGTAGTGAAGAGAGAAAAGACCCAACAATTCTAGCCAAAAAAAAATAAATTTCAAATTGGGTTTATCTCTTTATTATTCTTCAGCATTCATACAAAACAGATGATAGTTTTTATCTGGCAGATAAAAGCAAATACCTTAATTCTGAGGAGTGCACAAAGGGCCTCATATTTATCTAGGAAAAACAGACCGATATGATTATCAAATAGGTTATTAATTTGCTATTTACAATTAACTTGCTTATTACAAATAACATTCCAGTAAATTCTGCTAATAAATATTATTTCCATCCTGTAAACAAGCAGTAGAATTAAAATGGCTTCCTTACTTGATTTTACAAACCGTACTGTCTGTACTGTTTTCCAAGCCTAAGTCCATTCATGTTTGCTTGTGTGAGTTGCATTTACTCATTATAGCACTCCTCAGCTTTAGACACGTTCGTCAGCAATCTCACCTTTATCCTTTTGGGGAAGGATATAAATAAAAGCCCAGTGGGAAAATGTGGCCAACATGAAGCAGTTATGTAATAACCTGAGAATACTGATCTGTAATAATTTTATGGGCACTGTGTATAACTTAGTTATTGAGAGAAAGGCAAAATTATTTAGATGTTATTAGAATGTTTGCTATATGACTATATCACTTTAATTCAATTGGGGCTGGTAGAAGAGCAAGCAGGAAGACAACCCTAATGGCTCTGAAGGTATGAATCTCTTGTTGCACACTAAAAGACACTGGGGAAAGAGCTATTAGCATCAAGAATCCTACATTTTTGTTTCCAACAAAGATGCAAGCCTTATTTAGCCAGATCTAGAGACTATATTTCAGAAGGGCACTGAAGAGTTAAAAAGCTGCTTTCAGGAGAGGAATGGGAGTCCAGTGTCAAGTACTGTTGAAAGCATGGGTGGATCCAGGATTGCGAGGAGAGGGGTGCAGCCATAACCCCTGCAGCGGTGGGGCACACATGCAGTGAAGAGGGCTTATAGTGCATGTGTCCTACCGCTGAAGGGGATGGCCTGCAGCCCCATGCTGGAATCAGTGGAAGCCAGTGAGCTCTCAGCAGCTCCTGTTGCAGTTCCACATACGCTGTGAGCTCTTAGCACATCAGCACAGGGTCTGCCCAAGGTCCCTGCTTTCAAGCAGCTCTGGAACCTGCTGCTCTTCACTGTTCCCTTCCTCCCACTCCTTCCGCCTTCTCCCTTCCCTCCTGCTGCTGAAGGATGAGATGGGATGAGCAGTGGTAGGGCAGAGCCTCTGGAGCTACGTGAAAGCAGGGTTGGCATGTGACTGGTGACCCCTCCGTTCCCCTGCTGCTGAATTCAACAGGGGAGGGGGAGAAGAAGGGCAAAGAGCAGCAGGCTTCAATGTTAAAATCATGGCCCCAGGAAGAGCCCACCCTGACCAGCAGTGAGCTCATAGAGCTCACAACCTATGCAGGGCTCCCAGCAGGAGCTGCACTGAAGGGTCAGTGAGCTCTGAGAGCATGCAGGGCACAGCCAAAGAAGCTGTAGCCATGCCTCACCTGGATCTGCCCCTGGTTGAAGTGGACAGGCCAGTCCAGGCTTCAGAAGGGGCTAGGAAAAGTTTGGCCTTCCTCAGATCTAGGGGAAGAT
>NW_005843216.1:150310-169064 GCF_000455745.1 Alligator sinensis
AGAAAGACATCCATAGAGATTAGTGTATTATTTTCATGTTCCTGTCATTGCCCTGAAGGAGACAGAATGGCAGATGCTGAAGATAAACTTGGCCTGCTGTGGTAATCAGAGTTGATCACAAGAGACTGCCAGCCAGATAGTCTGAAAAGGGAATAATCCCATGACTCATCCCCAACATGGAAAGGATATCCGATAGCCCAGTGGTGCTCAAATTTCTGTGCATAACAGTGAGCCATATGAGTAGTGTGGGGGCAGTCTGTGACCAGATCCGTGGGGTTGCCTCCCAGATCTGGCCTCATATATATAATATGGAATTTTTTTCATGGTCCAAGCCAAATCAGCCAATTCAATTCCAAATCCATGAATCATTCAAGAACCATATGTCCCTACTACTGGCAAACATCCTCCACCCCCACCTGGGGCTTCAGATGTTTCCAAATCATTTGGCAGGCATCCTATGTGCAGGCCTAAACCCAGAGGCTTGGGGTTCAGATGCCCTGGAGTTTTGCTTGCCCTTAGCCATATGGCCACAGGAGCAAGCTAGGGAGGAATCTCACATGCCCAGACCCCACCTCGCAACACCCTGCCCCACATACCCAGTCCGGGTCCTGCACCACCCCAGCCCCACATGCCTGACAGCGTGCAGGGCTATGCTATCCAGCATGTGGAGCTCCCTATGGGTCCAGTAATTTGGCAGCTGGGAAGTCGTAATTATAATTAATGCTGCCACTGTTCTCCACCACCAAATTTTCAGACCCATGGGTCCAACTGGCATCTGAGATTAGCTGAGGTTAGCTGTTTCCCAGTGTGAGGAGGAAATGTCTTTCTTTAGAACTGGTATGTTTAAATGAGAGAGATGAGAGGTAAGTAAGAGTCCAAGGGGTGGCAGAGCAGAGAACATGAGGAAAAGCAGAGCTATCATCAAAACGGTCAGCAATTGTTTCCCCTTTATCCTACAGTTATTTTTCATCATTTATTAGTCAAACACTAATTTCTAAAAGGAGCATATGATTAGGATTTTACCTGCCAGAGCTCTGGGGGGAAAAAAAAACACATAATTTTTGCTTTTTTTTGCTGAGAACCACGCATTTCGATATATCTGTCCTAAAAAAACTCTGGTCTTGATTAGATCTGTTGTACATCAGGCTAATTTCACTCACTTCACTGAAGTTATTTCTCATTTACATGGGACTGGGTCTTCTGTTATTCCAGCAGCAGCAAGCTTTTGCCATAGTAGAAGTGAAGCAGGGTTGAAATCTCTGCATAAGCCAAAAACAATGCAAGTTTTGTACTGTTCCCCAGGGAAAAACAGATTCACTGAGCTTCAAAGTAATGAGGCCAGTAGGTCTCCCTAAGTGCACTTTCTCTCTCCTTATAGTGCATGAGCTAATAATGAACTTCTTAACCTTGAAGTTTATCAGACATTCAGCAAGTTTAAGGTATTACCACAATTCATCCCTCTGTTGATGATAACGATCGCTCTAATCCATGTTCTCTGTCATGCGTAAATCAACAAAATAATTTTGTTGACAATCATGCACTTTATTTGTACTTTGCCATTTAGGAGTGAGTCCCACTTGATTTAGGGGCACAATGAAGTGAAATATAGTATGTCAATCGGTCTCGTTTGTAAGATCCTCCAAAGACCAGTTATAGAAACTTTCCATCTACAGAGCCATCAGGACTATGACTTATAATAGTATCCCATGACTGAGGGCACCAGACAGGACACTTCATGGCAACAGTGCCTCAGCCCCTGGAAATTTAAAACAGGGCAAAAGGGTGATTCTTTTCCCCGTGCAAAAATTTAATGTATTTTTGTCACTGGAGTGCCGCACAGTTGGCTTGACTAAATAACCTTCTGCTCTTTTTTTTTAGTTAAGCTAGTTACAAAAGATGGCAAGGATGGTTTAGTCCTGGATGATCCTGCTTTGAGCAGGGGACTGGATTAGATGACTTTATGAGGTCCCTTTCAGCCTTACTTTCCTATGATCCTAGGCTATAAATGATGAACCCTGTAATAAATGTAGTGGAGACTGGGATATAGGAGATCTGAGTTTTATTCCTAGCTTTGTCACAATTTATCTGCATAACCCAGGGCAAGTCACTTATTTGGATTTGATTTTTGTAAGGTGCTCTTTGACCTTGGGGTAAATTGAGGGCAGTCAGCAGCCCACAGGGCCAGCAGCACACAGGAGTGCACGAGTGCCCAGCATCCTGTAAAATGGAGCTGTGTAGTCAATGTTTGAAGTGTCAACTATTTTGGGGGTTATCGCATGGGAATCGCCCTGAGTTTGATTTTTTTTTTCCAGCAGCACTTAAAGCCCTCAGTTCCCAGCAGCTTAAACTGGAATTCCTGGTTCCAGGATTACTTCATATCAACCCCACACAAAAGAAATCAGAGGTCCAAATCAATGAGCATTTTTCACCATTGACCTTTATGTCTGAACTCAAGCTTCTCATCTCTAATATGGGATACTATCTCTTTACCTTTCAGGGTATTAGATGGCAAAATCAGTAATTTCTGTGAACTGCTCAAATATTGTAGTGATAAGTGCAATAGAAAAGGCCTGTTAATTGAGAATTGCTTTGACCATATGTATAGTATTCCATTGTACCTCACATGTTTAAATGATTTCAGTTGTAAAGATTGCAGCAATCATTTGAAAGAACTAGTCAGATTTTACTACTCTACTTTTAATCCTTATGCCTTTTTTGTCCAATTTATTTCTTTCTCTCCTCCTACCAGATGGACAATTCATCTTATGCTATGGATGTTGTATTTATTTGAACTCCATATCTCTACAGAATCTACTAACACACTCAGAGTGTAATCAGTTCCTGCAAGTTCAATATAGTTTGAATAATATTTTTCTCTCCTAGTATTATTCATAAATTGGCTGCCACAGTCAGTTACAAATTTCAAGAAACTACAGTGGAACAAATATTAGTGAAAATATAAGAGGGATGTAATAGTAATTTGTAGCTGTTCTGCCAGCAAGTCGATAGTATATAGAAGTCAATTTACAGTAAGTTGTTTTGCAGGATTGCAGTAATCTGTGTGTACAAAATAAATACATGTTAAAAATCCTCTGAATGGAATAGACAACACATTTCCTGCCATGCCAGTGTTGGTATGAATTGTTGTACAAAGTAAGTGTTAAAGGGAAAATTCTGCTGGC
Source organism: Alligator sinensis (assembly GCF_000455745.1). NCBI lineage: Eukaryota > Metazoa > Chordata > Crocodylia > Alligatoridae > Alligator > Alligator sinensis. Next base: position 153,493 of record NW_005843216.1, read on the forward strand.
AGTTACTCCTGGTTAAAGTAGAGCCATTCCACTGATTTCATTGAAGTTTCTTTGGATATAAAACAATCTAACTCAGAGCACAATCCTAGCTTAAATGGATCAGAGTGAATGGTCTTTCTCATCCCACAACTTACCAAATCTCCGTGTTTATTCCATTTCCTGTGGGGTTTGGTTCTGAATGTGCTCATAGGGAGCTGGAAGAAAAAGAGTGGGATGCTTTAGTTTGGATTTTAATTTGGGGCACCTGTGCAGCCCTCTCAGTGTTTGCTTTGGCTGGGAGTATAGGAGGACAATGGGCAGGCATCCTGCTGACTCCCTCCTAGTCTAATTTTGGCCATGTAGATCAATTTGTTATGCTCCTGACACATCCACTTTGTGTACTTCTGTTATCTTGAAGAGACCTGTCACAGAGGTCATCTCAGCCACGTGAGTGGAGCTGAAGAGTCACCCTGCCTGGTCTCCTGCTCTTTCCCTTATCAGCATAGTAAGTACTGCTTGCTGTTTGCCCTTTCAGAAGGCAGGACAGACTGTCACCTAGAAATGAATTTATCAGAAAGGCATAAGCTTACATAGGTGACGGTCTGCTTTGTCAGATGCTATCCCAGCAGCAACAGCTGTAGCATCCGACAAAGTAGGCTGTCACCTCTGAAAGCTTATGCCTTTTTCAATAAGTTAGTCTCAGTCTGCCACAGCTAATTACCTCTCTCTCTTTGGTCTTTAAAATGTGTTCCTCCACTGTTACCAGTAGTGCTCTGTTAAGCCAACCGAGCCATTTATTTAAATATTCGTTGAACAGGAAACTGCAACTGCAGAGTTAAGTGTTGTTTCATATTTAAACAAATAATGGGGACAGACACAAGTGTGGTATGTGATGTAGTGGAAAATTTGAACAATTTGTGTATCCCACGTGTCCTAATGCAAAAAAAAAAAAAAAATTAAAAAAATGAGAGGCAACTAAGATCCTACACAAACCCTTGTGTTAATGATGCTTTTCAGTAGACAGCAGCAACGAATGGGTTAACCACTGTAGTTTCTACTGAAATTGCAGTCATTAAGGGAAAATGATTTACACAATGGTAGCATTGGTGTTTCCCCTGTGATTGAAAGAAAGTGGTTATTAAGGCCAAGCACGCTTATTTTTGGCTGATGTGGACTCCCTTTCAGCCTGAACACTCCTAAGGAGTGTTCTTAAGGTCATGCAAGTTGCATATTTTAAGTGTGAAGTAAACAAGAAAAGCAAGAAATATTGGTGTATTAAGGAGCACCTTCCTTATTTTAACTATAGAAATATAAGGGTTGCCGTTCTGAATTACACTCTGTATCCATGCTGGTGGGGATGCCCTGCTGGTCACAGTTTTCTTCATGGCAGGTCTTTGTAAAGTTTCTAGTCAGAGCATGGGATATATGCAGAAAAATAATTTAACGAGTAGGCTGTAAGAGGGTGTACAGGTTGTGAACATTTCAGACCATCAAGAGCATAGTGTGAGAAACCACGAGAATAGTGCAGACAGGGACCTCTGGCATTGCCCTAATCTGTTTTCAGTGATGAGGTGTTAGCTGTTGCAATAGTGTCCATTCCGCCAGCAGCTTTTAATTTATGGGACCTTAGCAGCCATGGCCAACAGAGTTGTGAGCCTGTTCCCATTCCAGTCTCTAGTCTTCTACAGAAGAAGCTTATTCAGCCATTTACAACTCAACCTTCTTCATATGGCAGTAAAGCATTGAAACAATCCCTCTAATACATCCATGCCCTGAAACACAATAGGAAATGCCACAAGGGAGGCTGTGGTGTGCAGGACCTGTTACAGGTGGCTAAATGCAGTCTTATCAAAGAGGTTAAGAACCTCTGTTACCTATAGTGTTACCTTTTAATGTTAAAATTCTTTCCCCAGTTCAAGCAATAAATTATTATTTAGCACTGTGACAAGAAAAGGGATGTCTGTGTATAAAAATATTATCCATTAAAGCCCAAGCTAAGTGTCCCTCTCCAATTATCTATATAACCTGCTAAACTCCTGTGTGGCTGGGGATGGCTTTTATGAGGATTCTCCTTGCTTCAGCCTGTATTATCATAGATGCTGCCCTGAAACGTTCTTGACTGAAGCCAGGAAAAAGTCTTACTTGTGTTCTCCCTAGACAAACAAGACAGTTAAATAGTCATCTCTTAGACATGCTGTAAAATGCACCATGCCTTTTCTCCATTCATCATACCCTTCATCTTTCTCATGCTGCCCTCATCCTCCTTCTTCCGTGAGCTGCATGCTGGAAAGTAATGCACACGTAATCTTAGTGTTAATAAAAACATACTTTATTGCAAGGTAATTCAAAGTACAGAAATGAAGATAATTACCACGGGCCCTTATCCAAGTGGACACGCTTATTACTAACCATTTTCTTTTATGTTTAGGCATACGGTGGTATTGCAGTCTGTTGGAAACACATGCTTTTTGTTTTAGTTTTAAAGGTCCTGTAAGTTCAGCATTTAATATATTTTTGCCTGCTGGCTTGTTATACTAGGCTTAATAGAGTGTTGCAAACTACAAGCCCAATTATTTGTCTCGTGAATGTTATTGAGCACAAAATGTAGTCACGCACGCTTGAAAATCTGGCCTCAAAAGCATGCAAAATGATTCCCTCTTGAGTGGGTAAAACTTTAAAGGAGGTCATCCATGGTCAGGTAATCTCTGTTTTTGATTATTGAATAATACTTGTGCCCCTCCATTTGCATTTTCATTAGTGGACCAAATAGGCTATAAACCTTCTCCTCAGTGAATTCCACCCTGATTCCAAGATAGTCAGGTGAGGTAATGCAGCTGCATTTCATGATTGTAACCCAAGCATTTGGGTTTTTTTAGATTTTGCCAAAATATAAAGGCAGAATTAACAAGTACAAAACACATCTAAACAATGGAACACATACAAACTAAAGTACCCACCCACTATGCTTAATACATATCCAGTGAGTCATGTCCAGAGCCAACTGTGAGAAATCTGTGTAGGTGGGTTTTATTTAGTTTTCTTTTTGATTGCTCCAGTATTTTTCTCTAGCTAATAGCTATTGCACTCTGAGCTAATAAACAGAGATCTGAGCCTTCACAATCTGTCCAGTGGGACATATTTCATTTGTTATACACAGGCCTTGATCAGTGCTGAAATACAACGGAATGATGTTGTGAATCAAAAATATACCAAGGAGGAAAGAGTTTTGCACTGAGAATAACTCCTCTCTTATTTTCTTCCCCTACGTGATCCTATAAGGAGGAGTGCACCTTCCAAAGACTTGGGCTCGTGGATTGGAAATGAAATGCTGAGCCTCTACCTAGAGGTCACTGGTTTGGACCCAGGGCAAGGTTGGATCACTGAAGTCAGTGTTCAGTCACCTCGGTGTAAAATGAAATTGGTGGTCTTAGTTCCAAGGGGATAACTTTACAAATCATAGCTATTACCAGCAGAACTGGTATCTTTTGTTCAGTCTAAGTAGAGAAACTAGAGGCGTAATAGGCGTGAAGTCTGAATTACCTTCTCACGCCTAGAAATGATCCCTGCTAGGTCAGAGTTGAGGCACATTGGTGGGATGGGGTGGGGAAGCTTTCAGTACCACTCCCTCTTCTGGATTCATTCTGCAGATAAACAAAGAGGAGTTCATTGTAGAGCTGTGAACCTGGCTCCTTGCCTAAATGCTACGCCCCTTTCAGGATACCAGAAGAAAAAGTGCATTGGAGCCTGAGATACTTGTTTGCTCTAGGGCAGTGGTTTTCACCTGTGGTTCACAGACCCCTGGGGATCCATAGGCCATGTCTAAGGGGTCTGCAAAAGATGACCATGATCAATCAAAATATGTGAATACCCACACTCACAATTCAAAGGGCTCTGCACCACCATTCAAAATTTCTGAAGGGGTCTGCACCTCCCTTTGAAATTTTATAGGGGTCTGCAGATGAAAAAAGGTTGAAAACCACTGCTCTAGGGTATGGTTCATTCTTTAATTATTTTGCTAAAGGTGTGGGGTTTAGGCTTAGTGATAATATGTTGCATACAGTAGTAGACAACAAACAAGTTTTCTCAAGATGGTAGGACTTTGCAAGTTGTAATTGGTCTTGGGTTTGTATTGTTTGGTACCTGCCACTGGGTAGTCTGATTGCAGAAATCTAGGACTGCACCACACTTCTGGAACTCTCCAAATAATGGATAAATGTTATATTTTGATTAGTTACAGCTATTGCCACTTTCCTGGAGACTATTGCTCCAGGGTAATTTATAAGAATGCAGTGAATATTTGGGGTAGGATTCTCCAGCATGCTCGGTGCTGATCTGACTCTACTTTCAGTGAACTCATTTCTGACAACAAGCAGAGTATATTAAACCAAAAGTAAACACTTTTTAAAAATCCAATCTTAATTTTTGTTAGTGTAAAAGTTTTCATGGCCAGAAATTTCCCAGGGTAATTTCTTTTATGAATGTAGTTTTACTTCTTCATGGCTTATCCTTCACAATTTTTTCTGTGTCATTCATTATTTTCTTCCCTATTCTTCAAATGCTCACTCCCATTCACACCTTTTATATATATTACAATATTGTCCTCTTAATCTCACTCACTCTCTTCGTCAATCCAACTCCCTCTCTTCCTCACTCTAGCCACTGTCTGTCAGTGCCTTGTTCTTCTACCGCATTTGCTACTAGGTTGTACAAGCTTGATTCACAAAGACAACTCATCACATTGTGACGAGCAACAAAAACTGCCTGATTCTTTTTTTCCCCCCTGTAATTGGAACCACATTTTCCCCACATCCTTACATAACTATACCTCTCTAATCTGCATGGATATTCAGGGAACCTTATTTGGATTTGCACCCTTTCATGATGGTAGATTTGCAAGCATTTAAAACATGTCAAAAACAGTGGTTCTCTTTTTTTGTCAATTATGAAATACAATTAACCTTGCAATCTCTCTGGTCCTGTAAAAATTCAGGACTTAAAACCCAGCTGCCTGATTCAGCAGCTGACCAGTAAGACCCCCATCCCCATTATATATACAAACTGTCTCTAGGACTCCCAGGTTCAAACTTAGTGTCTCGGTGGACCCAGGCATACCATGCAGCTTTCCTTGTTCCCATACTGAGGAGGAACACAATTAGCATTTCTTCCTGTTACCGCCCAGATTCTCCTTCGGTCATAGCCTCGATTTGCCCATTATGGAATGGCCAATGTCCAGCCCTTATTGACACCCAGCAGAGAACTCAGACACTGCAAGGTTCAAGTCCAGACCAAATATCTGATGTTCCTGAGCATTTTAAATTCCCTGAAACAATCCACTGCTGCCCCAGATGTTGTCCTGTACTGTGTATAGCTCTATAAATCTTCAAGGATTTTTCAGAAGATACTATTACAATGGAAGACTGGTATTCAGTACAAGTTATGCCTGTTCTAATAGATGTACATCATTTTCCTGATCAGTCTAAAATTCTCTTTTCCAATAGAAAATGCAGTTTCCTCCCCCACTTGTATTGCAAATGGTATGCATTTTTTAGTCTTCCCTTAGACTAAAGTGTCTTGTGATAGGAGATAAACACCTGGCAGTTTTTCTCTCAGCTGATGATATACAGTGCCTCTGAGGCCTCATGCCCCTCATTTACTCATGACCTGCTTTGCTTTGTGTGTCCATGAGAACTGCCTCTTGAAATATCAGATTAATCAGATCCCTCTGCTGCGCCCAAATCGTATTAATTATTATTTTATTTGCTCCTGGTAGATAAAATACAAGGTCTGCCTTGAAATCAGCACCTCATAGTAAGCAAAACCCTATAGTAATATACACAGGTCAGATCAAGTCTGCAGGTAACTCCATTATTATGAGCTGCCCTCTCAGTGACCTTTTTCTCCCTTCTCACACAGGAGAAGGAGAATCCTGCAGTCACCTGCTTCTCCATCGCTAACAGGTCATTTAGTCTCCATGGTAGTTTACACAGCTATACATCCATTGAACAGGGACCAGCAGTCCCAGGAGTCAATCTCATCTGGACTGTAAACCTCATTAAAGTCCGGTGATAAATTTAATGTAGTGTACATAAAGAGAAGACAGAAGCGAAAGGGATTTTTCTATGTTAAATGCTTTCCAACTGACCCCTGGAGCAATCGCAGTGTGCAGGTCTCAAGGAGATTATGAGGTGCTATTGGACTGCGCCAATAAAGTGCTTTCCACCTGTCCAGAATGAGACTCTCAAGATCTGAATGCAAAAAATGGGAAGGGAGGAGGGAGAGGAGCCAGGGGGAGGGCAAATGTGGGGGGCAGTGCTGAGAGAGGCAAAGGGCATTTAGAAACAAAGGGGTCACAAAAGCTAATCCGGGTAATGGGATAAGAATCCATAGTTCCTGTTTAAACCATACTTAATACAAGCCAGTCTGTGGATGGTTTCTTGTTCTGCAGTTTCCTGTGCAAACTGGCTTTTAAAGTTCTGCTGCCTGAGAACAACAATCCTGTGGTCAGCAATGAAATGTCCAGGAATGTTAACATGTGCGGCCAAGGGCCTGCCTTTCTTTCTGCTGCTGATGTCAGATTGGTGTTCATCATTCTTACATGTAAAGATCACCCCATCTATCCAACATGGACAGCTGGGTGGCACTGTAAGCAGGTGATAGCATACATGACGTTGGCAGAGCTGCAGGTGAATGAACCGTGGATGTTATATACTCCTTATTATTCAGTCCAGTGATATGGTCTGTGTTATGGTCTGTGTTGATGTGGGGACACAACAGGCATGTGTGGCTGGAGAGCCACCTAACAGGAAGGTGTGGGGCTTTGGGGCATATAAACCCAGTACCTGAAGGCAAGCTGACAGCGTGCCCTGAAGGCTGCAAGGAGAGGAGCTCCTGAGGGAGAAGGCTGCAGTAGATGAACTGGGAGGCATCCAATGGATCCATAGTTAGAAAGAGGGAGATAGGGGAGATTTATAACTTGTGGTGAGGTAATGGCCCAGTGTGGGGAGAAATTTTAGTTGAAGCAGCTTGGCTTGTGTTTATGTTCTGATTAAGTTTGATACTGGGTTGTAGCTACAGGGGAGGTGTGGAGGCCATGGAGGGGTTCCTGGAGGGGTACTCAGTAGCAGGCAGCCAAGCCTAGCCTGGGATCAGGAACCCAGATGCCTGAGGCTGGTATGATGTGTTAGGCCAAGGCTGGGAGAGCTAAGGCCAAGGTCAGGCAGTCTAGCCTGGGGTCAGGGACCCAGAGGGTGGAAGACTGCTGCAGTGGAAGCAGTCCCAACTGGGGTCAGGGATCCAGAAGACTGAGGGCTGGGATAGAGTTACAGCAGCTGGACTGGGGCTGGGGGCCTACAGGGATGAAGGCTGAGGCCAGAGAAGGCTTAAGTTAAGAGGGCCAAAGCCTGGGGAAGGACTAAGGCCATGGGCCCAGGGAGAAGATGGAGCCTTGCCAGGACCAGGGGCCCAACAGGTTGACTGGAGTGTTTGACGGATGGGCCAGAGGGCCTAGCAGGCAACTCAAAGTAACATCTGTGAGGCATGGGCAGGACTACAGGGGAGGACGGAGGCCGCAAATAGTCCATAAATCAACTGGTACCCTGAGGCATTGACAGGACCAGAAGGGCACTTAGTGCCCAAAGGGCAGGACTGGGGTCAGCTGGGTGTGGGAGGGACCTGCTGGCCAAAATGAGCTACAGCTTGCCCTGGGACCCTGGGACATCCTCCCCTTAACACTGAAAGACTTACATCAAGGTGTCACAGGCAAGGAGGGGGAAAGGGAGGGTATCTCAAGGAGCCAGGGGGTGTCACGGCTGCCCTTGGGGCTGGGTCCTGTCACAATGAATTTGTTACTTGAGATCATGAATGACTGGTGCCTCCTGAGACTGGGTGGGCACTGTGGCAGTGAGTGGCAGGGACCACCTGCAGCCGCCTCCAGTGATGTCAGTGGGGGGAAGAGGGGTGGTGAGCAGGGACTGCCCGCAGACATTGCCAGCCACGTTGGTGGCAAGGCGGGGGGGGGGGGGGGGGGGGGGGGGGGGGGGGGGGCAGGGGGCGAGTGGTGCCCACCCACAGAGGCCAATCTCAGGGGGTGCATGTGCCCCCCCCCATGCCCCCTCTATGTATCTTCTACACTTGAGATGCTGTTTGATGTTGAGGGGCCATCTATAAGCCAGGACAGATTTTGTGCCCCATGGCTACCTTGAAATGACCGGTTTTTTGCAAGAGGGGTTGGAGGTCACTAATGATATGTCTAAAATGTTAAAGTTGGGGGCTGTAGGTGACAACCAGAGGGATTCTGTTGCCATTGTCCCAGGGTTAGAGTGAGGTCTGAGTCCGGCTTTGTTGATCTGAGCAACAGCAGTTTTGAAGTTGTATTATAATTGTGGGAATCCCTGCTTCAGATCCTTAAGGTATGCATCCTGATCAGTGGGATCAGAACAGACACGTTTGTAATGTAGAGCCCAGCTGGAGATGGTGGATCTAGTGGCATGCTTATAGTAAAAGCTGGTGGTGCAAAGGTAGCTGTGATGATCAGTTTGTCTTCAATACAATGTGTGGGTAATGTGGCCATTGCAAACCTTCATTGTTGTGTCTGGGAAATTAATCTGCTAGGTGGAGTATTCCAGAGTTAGTTTGATGGAGTTGTTAAAGTCCTAGTGAAATTTATCTAGACATTGTTTCCCATCAGTCCGTATTACGAAAATGACATCAATATATTTGAGGTATGCCAGGGGGATGAGAGGCCAGGTGTGGAGAAAAGGCACATCAAGGTCTGCCATAAATACGTTGAAATACTGGAGTGATATACATATATATGCCCATGCAGTGCCTTTCACTTGCAGGTATAGGAAGTCCTCAGATATGAAATACTTGTGTGTGAGTGGGAGAGTGTAATGGAAACAGAGGCAGTTTTCTCACTGGGGTAACGTTCTTTATGGCACCACTCTCAAGATCATCAGATCACATCATTAACACCTACTGATTAAACAGAGTTTGCCCTTTTGTTAGGGACCTGATGAAGCAACCACTGTCGTTAGTGGGTGTTCTATGGTTGACATCAGTGCAGGCCCTATATTTGCAAAATGTGGTCACCAACTCGCTATGAACAGCATACATGCTAACCCCATCAATTTGGCTGAAAAATGTATGTGAAAGGAGTTTGAGCCTCTTTCTTTACACATGTCTGGGTTCTAAGGTGAATCAGCTAACACTTGGATTCACATTCATCTTCCTTTTTCCAGACATTGTGGAATGTTGTTTTATTTTATGCTAGTATAGGGTCCAACATAAGCCACAATGGTAAAGGAAATAAAAGCCACAGTGACTATGGTGATGTAATAACAGACAGACAGAAGAGGAGAAATACCATATTTACTCGAATCCAAGATGCGGCTTTTTGCCCATTTAGCATGGGGGAAAGCCCCTTATCTTGGATTCAAGTATGAGACAGTCCAGGGGAGGGCTAGACAGCAGGCAGAGACAGGGACTCAGGGGGCTGAGCCCAGTTAAAGGGGCCAGAAGCAGCAAAGCATGAGTGGCCTTGTCTGGGAGGGTGGTGGGGGGGGCCCGGGAGGTGGGGGTGGGGGCAAGTGGTGGGGCATAGGCAGCAGGGATCAAGGTGTGTGAGGGCAAGGGTCAGGCTGCTTGACCCCTCCCCCCCTTGCTGCCCTCCACCACCTGCTTTCTAACTGCCTTCCCTACTTTTGCCTCCCCTACCACCTGCCCCCCTGCCACTGCTTTACCCTCTGAAATAGTAGGGAGAAAGATTTTAAGGTGACCCTCCACTCATTAGATTCTATACTTGGCAAATTATAACAGATTTAAATTTTTCCATGTATAAAATCTAATTACTGGGGGGTTATCTTAAATTCAGACTCACCTTGGAATCAGGTAAATACAATAATTTATTTTTAATTCTGGATATCTGCTCCCTGAATTGGGTTTGTTGGAAGCAATGACAGATGCACACAATTCTTTTGTGCAGGGCACAGCAGCAATAGCATGAAATGGTAATAATTTAAATGATGGGGAGTGCTGTATTGTCCTGGGACAATACTTGGAGTCCTGGGCCCACTAATGTCATGCAAGATGTCTGTTGTGTCTCTCACAAGTGTGGTATAACTTTTGGAACAGAAAATGAATGAAAAGGAAGTGACAGCATTGAGTCTTTCTCTAGCCCACGAGCTGGAGAAGTCCAAACCAAGGCCAATACTTTTAGTAGCTTAACCAGGCAGAGCAATATGCGACTGGACCACTTCTGTGCACAATTTTAGTTATCTACCCAAATATAACCGATGTTTCCATGTCATTCACTGCACCCCTGCATTTCCTTATCACTTTCTACCCTTTCCATCCCATACCTCATCAATTTGTTTCTCTAGCCCAGTGCAGTTCAAAGTTTTGGCTCTGCAAGCCAGGTAAATGGTGCAGGGCTTGCCTGGGTCAGATCAGGCCCTGTGCCACCCCTGCCTGGCTCTGCATGGAAGGATTGGGCCCTGTGTGTCAGGATCAGGTTCTGGGGCTCCATGTCACCCCCACCCAGCCCTCTGCGTTGGGATCAGACTCCAGAGCCCCACACCACCTGAACCCACACACCAGGATCAGCCTCCAGGGCCTTGCGCTGCCCCCGCCAGTCCTACATGCTAATATCAGGTTCCATGCTACCCCATATGCCCAATCTAGTGTGCAGGGCCACAGCCTGTGGGGTTCCCCACAGTGCCAGGGGCTAGATCTTGCCTCTAGGCCAGGGGTTAAGCACACCTGCTCTAACCCTTTGCTGCTGGCTGACTCCATCTGTCTTTGCTTTTCTGCTATTTGCCCTCCCATTTCCTACATACCAGACTCATTGTGGATCTATAGTGGCTGCTCACTGATGTGTTTTGCATCCCTCGTTAGTTGTTCCAGGGGTCACCGCTTGAGGAAAAGTAGGAAGGAAGGAAGACATCCCTTCTGGAGTCAAGCTGAGTGCCATTTTGACTATCTAGATCACTGGCTGTTACATTATGGCAGAGGTAATTGGCAGCTTGAGGCAACAAAGCTTTCTCCCCTCTGTGTTTCCTTTTCTTTTTTCCTGTCCTTGATACTGTTCTTGCTCCCTGTTGGCTGGTGGTTATGGTCAGACACGTTCCTGAAACCATGGAAAGAGCAAATACTTTAGGCCATGAAACTTTTGTCATACTTCTGTCCCAGTTCACTAGTGACTGTGCAGGTGTATCAAAATGTTTATTTGGTGCTCTGCATTACTTTATTAAGTAGTGTTGCATTGTGATTGTGGCTATAATAGTCTTGCAAGAAGCACTATTTGGCTTGGCGTTGTCTTTCATCAGGCCAACTGTATAGTTGACAGAGATGTTAGCTATACGTTCTGGCACAAAATGCCCTCCCCTGGGTCTAGAAAAGAAGCAGAAACAGTCTCGTACTGAGTATCACCTTTTCTACTCCCTGTGTTTAGTTTAGAGGTGTGAAGAAGTTTTAAAGAAGTTTTAATGATGTGATAGAGCAGGGAGAGAGGGAGATTTTGAGCCAGCTTTTCCTCCTTTGATCATGGAGCAGACCACCTGGAACTGCTTCCTTCATGCCACATAAATGTCAGGTGATTCATTTTGTCAAGTGGGTTATAGCAACGCCTCACATATACCTGCCTTAGCCAGCTGACTAACACCGGGCCATCTTGGGTTTTTACACGGGACTGCATGCCCCTGCATGTCCTCTTGCCTGCATATAGGTTCTCTGAAGCTGTAGAACAAGACAAATATGAACACAGGGTTTCTTTTTCTTTCTTTTTTTGTTTTAAGCATACATTGCCTTTTAGGTTTCTCATTGGCTAAAGTATTTGTCTTTTACCACAAACAGACCAAGCTTCCTTCTGTCTGCTTTTGGCGCTGATTAAAATATGAATCAAGACCTAGGCACTTCCTGGAAATTTTAGCAACTCATAATTTTATTCTTTGCTGCACTCTGTTCTGTGCTTGCTTGCTTGGGTGTCATTTGGTTTAGACCATGACACACTCAGGTAGTGGTTAAGCATGACTGTTAGGGGAAGTACCTCCAAAATGCTTGCATTTTCATCTTGTATTTTAACATTTTATTGATTTTCAGTGGGAGCGTTACATGAATATGAAATCAATGATCAAACCAATAATGTATGCGTATGTACAAGCCAGCTTCTTGAGAGTTGTGCTTACAAAAAAAACTACAGGATTTGGCTCCATGTGTCTTTTTAAAAAAGAACAAAAATAAATAAATAAACAAACCCTGAATTTAATTCAAACAAAGGAAGTTAATGATAATTCTCTATTCTTCCTTCAACTGCCTTGCAACAGCTCCCTTACTACTGTGTAGGGTCAGAAACTCTTTGAATAGAGGCACAATAAACCAGTCCTATCAGATACTCCAAGGTACTTCACTGTTCTTAGAAAAAAAGCTTTTTATTAATGAGGTAAAGCCAGACTGGGCCAAAATAAATGGTAAATAAAATATAAGAACATATTTCATACCCCAGTGACACAAGTAGTTACAAACCTGATTTATTATGGTATTAGCAAGGAAAATAAAAGAGACAGAGGGAGGTACTTTGGGATGGGACTGAGAGCCCAGCCCTGGTTTTACCTGTTTGCTTGTCCCCTTCAGGAGGTGTGGGGGGAACCTCAAATTCCAGAGGGAATTTGCCTGCATCACACTGAGGTAGGTATAATGTCCTGTGGATTAAGTGGAGATGCTCTTCCTTCCTCAGCACAGCTCAGGATATTCTTCTAGCAGTAGGCTTTTAGTACCCTGTTCGCCCAGCAAAGAGGGGATGTGGAAGAAGTTTGTCCTGTGCCTTCTCACCTGCCTGTGCACACCCATGCAGGGGAATTCACCATTTGTCCACATGTTGGACAAAAAGAGTTGGATAAGATTCCTGTTAAACGGACAAAAGTCCTTACCTTGACGTTACTTGGAGATGGATCAGGTACTCAATCACAGAGAACTTGGGGAAAATAAGCAGAATATACACTGTAAAAAGCCATTTAGGGTTTGAGCATGTGTGTGTATAAAAAATGTAATATGTATGTATACATAGGCAAGAGAGATGTTTAGTGGTGGAAGCTCATGCTTTACCAGCAAAGAAAATATAGAAGTATAAATATTGTGGTGACAACCGTTATTGAAAACCCTAAGACAGACAGAACCAAATAAAATATATAAAAATCTTGGTTTGTAAGGTTACTGAGTAAGCATTAAGAACAACCACAGTGTGCTAGAAGCTAGCGCTGACCCTAAGCTGAAGGAGCAAACAGAGGCATGGACACATGCCATAAATCACTCTGACAGACCCATCATTAGAACCGTAGAAAAGACCACCTACAAGGCTAGAGGCATTAAGAGAGGGATTCTCCATGCCTGCAACTTCTGAAAAGCATTATGGCTGGGAGTACAGTGCCCTTCATAGAATTCTACGTATTTTGATCATTAATAACACACTTTCTTACCCATTAGAATAAAATAGTGATTATTTTCCCATGTAATAATGGAACTTCGATTTACTAAACTGGCCCATCATAACCCAACAGCACAAAGTTATGAGGTCATTTCATTATCACTTAGATTTTAAATCGTCTTGATAACCCACTACACAATCATTAGATGTGTTTTCTCACAACTTGAAAATACAGTGTGTATTTTCTTTTCAAAGAACTGTTGTGACCTGCAGTGCAGATAAGAGATTTCCCTGATGGGAGTAAAATAACACTGTTGAGTTACATATTTTAGCAGCTTTTCCAGCTAAAAGTTTTTAACAGATCATTCTGACAGAGAAAGAGAAAGGGGAAGTTCAGGCCAGTCCTACAGTAGTCAAAAGTAAATAAGACAAGAACTAAATCCTCTTTTCTTACTGTTCCTGAAAGCAGTCTGCCTCTCTCCTTTTTTAATTTTATTTGTTAATTATGAAGCTGTCTACTTTATAAAACATATGGTGCCACAATCTTGTTTACAGATGTGTCCTTGATGACAGCAACAAGTTGAAGTTTCATCAGCTACCATAGTACATCATAGATTACACATTGCAGGTCACCAGGTATCTGTCAAAGGAGAACAATGATTGGTATTTTCTCTTTAAAGGATAGGCAAACTTTTCACAGGTTTCTTGTAGTTCTGGTGCTGCACTAATCCAATTATTGATGCCTTCTTGTAAAGAAAGATAGATCTAATGTGACACCCTTGGCCTCAAAATGAAATCTAGTGAGTGTCTAGCTGGGTGTTATTCTGATAGGGAAAAACCTGAATGGGGTTCTGTGTTAGTGGATCTTTTCTAGCATTAGTCAACAAGATCCCACAAACTGTGCTTTGTGTGGTAATGCTATAACTGATGTCTATCCTGGGTACAAAGGAAAACATGAAGTGGAGCCGAGCATTTCCAGCACCCTTGTGAAATGTATTATTCAGCCATGATATGTTCCAGAGCAGCTTACTAATTATGAACCAGACCATCTAAAAGGAAGGGTAAGGTGGGATGTTTTCAGTGTATTGCTAGCTTTCTGAAATATTAATGTGGCAATTCAATAGCTAGTTTTTCCTCAGCCAGAAACTAAAGCACAAGGATCTGCACATACAGACTCATAAAGTTAGTTTTGTATTTCTGTGGCACCTTCTGTCCAAGGATTTCCAGTTATTTTGCGAACATTGAAGGTGAGATCCAGTAAAGTAATGAGGCTTCTCAGCAGGGTAGTTTGATCTGTACTGCTATGGCTACTACTGGTATCTGACCTAGCTCATTTAAAGCCAGAACAGGTATCTCTACACTACGTGGCTGTCACTTTTGTAGACATATCCTCAGAGAGGTTCAGTGACTTGCTTAGTTTCACCTTAGAATACAGCCCAGACCTCACTGTCAGTTCTGCAGTTTGCAACATCCTGTATATTGTTATACTGCTTTTTGCCTTGGCTTTTGGCCATTGCTAAATCCAGGAGAATGGATTAGATAAATAGTCTTGTGCACCTAAGAGGAAAATGCATACTTAAGAAAGCGTTTACAAATAAAATAGTCACTTGAAATATATCTAATATGCTTTGGGGTTTGTGCTACAGTGCTTACTATAAGAACAAAATTTTACATTTGGGGAAAAAATAGACAACATGTATTAGACGCTGCAAAAGGATATGGCCCTGTGAGTGACTAGATAGGGAAGGCAGCACCAACCACTAGAGAAAGCATGGTCTTGGGAATTGACAGACCACACCCCCACCCCCCAGTTTTGCTGTGTGATCTTGAAAAAATCATTTCACTTAGCTGAGACTGTTTCCCCCATCTGTTGTTTAAAAAACAGGCATAACAATGTTAACCTTTTAGCATGTGAAAATCTGTTGATTGAAGGAGTGGTGTAAGTAATAGGTGTGATCTTGTGAATGTTTTAAAATTTATCCTCCAAACTGAGAATAAGCCTGCACTGAAATACTTGGTTTGTTTTTTCTTTATCATTGGAAGATGCTGATATCTGTCAATGAGAAACATATTTTTTTACTTTTAACAGGCTTGGAATCTCACCCAGGATTTTTTATTTGGGGGGAGGGAGTAGGGGCAGTGGAGGGATTGGTCATAATTTCTTACTTACACTCTT
>NW_005843216.1:169095-179286 GCF_000455745.1 Alligator sinensis
TTTCTGCTACTCTATCAAAATAAAAATCTGAACAAATGAAAGACTCCTTGTCCTGATTTAACTTGAGGAAGATGTGCTATTTCATCTGCTTAAATGACATTTGATGCCCTGCATCAGATAAGATTCCTTTTATCTATATCTTCTGTACCTAAAATCAAAATCTAAGGATAATAAATCTTTTATCATACAGTAAGCAGTTCAATTCTTTTCCAAGATTTGCAGGATTCTAGTCTTCCCTTTCTAAAATGAGTGTATTTATAGAAGTTATGCCCAAAACATGATAACTAACAATAGTGATACAGTAATATTTGGGGATATTACTGTGAAATGAAGTGGTACTTTATAAATAAGAAACATGTCCCCTATTGATTTTTAGTAACAGTAATGCAGTCAAAATGATGTTCGGTACTTGGATAACTTACTTCTGAGAATTGAGTGTTGTGCATTTCCTTGGATTCAAGTGACTGTATGTGAACAACCTCCAGTTTCTGCCTTTAAGAAGTTGCCTAAGGAAGCATGTGTGTGTTGTAGGGGAGGAGTATGATGGTCTTTTTTAGTATGAGAAGATCAAACGTGTAAATGAATGAAAGAGACCCTCTTCTTTTGCTTATGGTCAGGTTTTAATGGCTGAGAACTGAGCATCTACGTTATCAGCCATATGTAGCAGTGATAATCATGTGATAAATTGCATGCATCATGCATCACTGACTGCCTCACATGTACTCTGCCCATTAATCCATCTCCCCAGAACTAGTACTTACATTCTCAGCTTCTAAACAGCACTAAACAAATGCTATTGTTAAATCAGCACAGCCACTAACATGTTTCTTTTTTCCCCATCGTGGAATTTTACCCCTCAAAATTGCATTGACTTGAGGCTTAGGATGGCCAAAAATCAGTGATAGATTTGAGGCTCACTATCCTGCTATTTGTGCTGCAGAGTTGAATACACCTTCTGGCAGGGGTAGCCCAACATCACCTTGTGAGCCATGTGCAGCTCATGGACAGTTTAAATGCATCTCTGGAACAAAAGTCAATCAGGACTCGTAGTAGAGATGATATCTTTTATTGGAACAAGATTTTTGCAAAAAAAAAAAAAATTAATTGCAAGCTTTCAGGCACAAACATCCTTCATCAGGCATTGGAGAAAAGATCTTTTTTCCAGTGCCTGATGAAGGGTGTTTGTGCCTAAAAGCTTGTAGTTAAAGAAATTTATTTGCAAAAATCTTGGTCTAATAAAAGATATCATCTCTACTATGAGTCCTGATTGCCTTTTCCTCTAGACCAATACAGCGGCAACCTGGATACCTGACACATGGAAGATCTCTGGAAGAAAGTAATTTAATGACAAGGTATTATCTGAGCTGTGCACAGATCACTGACTAACTCTGGGGCCTGCACATCTCAAAAGATTTGTATTCCAGAGCTCCCATACATGTCAAGATTTTGGTTTGTGGCCACAAGATTTAGGAAGCAGGGACACCCTCCTACTCTCACGTCTTCATACCTCTGGAAATGTCTCCTTTCCTGTGGTTACACAACATTTGATTCTGCCCTGGAAAGATCTTAAGCTAGGAAAACTTAAAATCATATTGTTTTGCATAGAAGTGACTTTAATAATTCTTTGAAAAACTTCTAACATTTTTTTCTTCTTTGTGAACATTGAACAGATTGCCCCATTAGCTACCGAGGTACCTGAGTATACAGGTGGATGAACAGAACAAATCAGTCCTGCACGTAGCTTTTCTGCTAAAGGCTTATCCTGAAAAGAACATGTGATGGTATGCTACAAGGAAATAATGCAGATTTCTTTTACAAATTACTTGTGGCCAGGGGTGGATCTAAGATTTCCCAAAGAGCGGTGTGGGGGCAGCACCCCACACTGCAGGGGTAGCTGCCCCCCTATGCTCCAAGCCTTCTCCCCCCCACTGGTGCCGGTGCCAGCCACCATGGACTGTAAAGTCCCTAAAGCAGGTGAAAACATCCCTTCCCTTCCCTGTGGTGCTCAGAGACATGTCCTCTCCCCAACTGCTGCTGAAGCTCCAGAGCTGCTTGTGCCCATCCCAGCAAGGCTGTGCAGAGGCTGGGTTCAGCTGGGACCAGGCAGCAGTAAAAAGGTTCCCCCTCTCCAAGTCTCCTCCATGGGACCAGGCAGGGAGGGAAACCTTTCCCACTGTGCTGTTGCTGCTGTTCCATCCCTAGGTGAGCTCAGGCCCTGTACAGCCCAGCTGAGGCAAGCAAAAGTAACCCTGGAGCTTTCTCCATCCACAGGGCAGTGAGGAAAGCAGCAGCAAAATGGGAGAGGGGAGGGGACATGCCTCTGAGCACCAAGGGGAAGAAAGGAAGAAGGATTTTCATCTGCTTTAGGGACTTTAAAAAGTCCCCGGAGGTTCTTGCTGTGTGCTCCAATCCAAAAGGGTGTTGCAGCTGTGCTACTGCGCCTCCTCTGGATCCACCCCTGCTTGTGGCTACTTCAGTCTTAAGTAATATTGGGTGCTCTAAATTCCTCTTGTTATCCAACACACACTTGTGTGAGCTGTCTCCTCCACTACTTTACACTCCCTCTCTCATTCATAAATCCCATGTAGTTAGCACCTAAAAGTGTTTATTGCCGATGTTTATCTGTGTATATAGATTGTGAAAAGAGGGACTAGATTAAGACTTTTATTTATATTAAAGCACAGTAAAGCAGTGCTTCCCCTATTAGTTACTCTTTAAAAAAAAAAAGAATAAAAGAAAGAAAAGTCTATCTCAATAATTTGTTATGCATAGGTGCCAAAAGCCCTCATGCTGAAGTACTTGCAGGGCCCCTAGTGGTCATGTGAATACAAAAGCTTTAGTTTAAGTTTACACTGAGAAACACGAACAGCATATTAGATACCAGTGTTTGGGCGCATCTACATGTGCAATTAATGCAGACCAATAAACTGACACACATCATGCCAGAGTATATTGCTCCCAAAGTTTATTGCTCCCAGGTGCTGTGTTTACGTGTGTGCCCAGGACCACAGCATGATGAGCCAGGTTGGAGCAGCCCCGGCTGGCAGGGAGTCCAGGGGGTCAGCCTGCCAGCCTGGGTCTGCTTTGACCCAGCTCATCATGCTGTGGAAGGGCAGTTACCACACTGAAGCACCCTCGTGCCCCAGCCAGCCAGCCAGCCACATCAGTATCTACCCATGCAGTGCTGCGGAGTAAAAAACTTTGCAGCAGGATAGTATTTGTATTTACAAGTACTACCCTGCTGTAGAGTTTTAGTTTCCTGAGGCCTAATAGGGCCACACATGTGGATGCCGAGGCGTTTACTGTGGAGTTGATTAGGCAACTCCACAGTAAACATTTTGTGTAGATGCACCCTTTGTATGTGGAAATATTTGATGCCACATCAAAGACTATCTCCATATTTTCCATTCGTGCTCCCTAACTTGTATTATTTGTTATATGACATTATCTAATAGCTGTTTTTGCTTTATAGTTAATGATATTGTAACTAACCTATACAAAAGGGAATAAGATTCAGAAATCCTGTCTAGGTGGGGGGGGGTTTCCATGTAACTGATCTGTAATATCATGAACACAGTCTGAAGCTTCCAAAGATGAAAATGAGAGACATTGAAGGCAAGAGTATAGTCAAGGAAGTTGCACATCACACAGCTGAAGCTGGAATGGGTGGGCTTTGAACTCTGTCTGGCCCCACTCTGTCTAACTACTTCTGATGAGACATAATCCCAAAGTGTAATGTTTGGATCTAGAGCACTTTGTTAATTTTAGGCACACTGAGGTCAGCGGGACTGCTCACTTTGGTGAATTTTCAGCACCTTGTGGAATTGATCCATGGTGCTACTGTAGTTTATTGTGGTCATGATGGGAGAAAAGAGGCTGGAGTGAATAAGGTTAGAGAAATAGAGATTACAAAATTCAAACATTTATGCTTTAAATGTATTTGGCAGGAAACATTAAAGGATCTTTGCTTGACATTCATACCATGAGTTGCTGTCTGCTCCCAGAGCAAACATCTGGAGGAGATCTTCAGCCAGTGTAAATTGTTAACGCGCCATGAAAATGGAGCTCTAACACTTTACACCAACAGAGGATCTTCCCTGTGACTGTTAAAGGCTCTCTTGGTTTTTGTGGGCCTTTTTGCTCAGCCCTAGATCTATTTTCTCTTTTTTACTGGAATCCTTATTGTGTTGCTTTTGAATGAGAGCTGATGGTACATTCAAGTCCATTAAACTTTAAAGTTTTCAGTAATAGTGAAGCTATCAGGAAAATGGTTGCTTTCTTACCCCATTACTGTATTTCCATCCCTAGTTAGGCCTTTTTGTTCATTACACTTTATTCTAAGACATTGATTCAGCAAAACAGTTATGTAGATTTTGAACTTGAATAAAATCCATTTCTATACAACAAAGCATGTAAGCACAAGCTTAATATTAAGCATGTGAGTTGTTCCATTGTGTGCTCCTGGACTACTGAAATGCTCTTAACCTCGATTCAGCAAAGCATCCCTACCTGGCAAAGCACTTAACCATGTTGACTTGTTGACTTCAGTGAGATCCCAACATACGCTCAAGCAGTTTGAAGGATAGGGAGCCAGACCTGTTTACCACTTCTTTTTGCTGCAAGAAATGGGCCTTATTCAGACTTTTAGTAATTTGCATTTTAGTAATTTGAGACAGAAAAGATCATGCAGGTCAGCACATCCATTCCTCTGCTAGAACATAAGGGCACAAATGGGTGTGTGCTGCAAAGTTTAGCTTTAGAATGTACCAGCTTTTGCTTCACTGTGCTCTAGGGGCAGGAACCCAAAGCATCCTTTACAAAGGCTTCAAATCATCTCTTCATCATCTAAGTCCCCATTTATCAAAAGACTTCATGGGTCCCCCAAGACCCCAGTATGGCTGCAGTTTTATTGTCAAAGCCATTTGATGTTGAAGAGAACCCATTTTTCACTTTTTTAATAAATAGAGATACGGTTGATATGAATAAAAGTGAAATGCCCTTTCCCTGGATGCTTTTGAAGCTTCCAAAAATAATCCTAAATCTCAGCCAAAGTTAATGTAGCTAAGCTTCCCCAGGAGAGCATCCGTACATGGTACTGCTGTGTGAAATATTTTTGTTGCCAGCTAAACTGGTGAGAAATCACGTTTTGGTGGTTTTGTAATAAAACAAAATATTTTGTGGCCTTGCGTCTAATTCTTGGCCTATTTCTAAAGAAACAAAAGGCAGTTTCTGTAACTCCAAAACTAGGGAAATATTTCTGTAAAATAACTTATGCTGTGGTCCAAAGTAGAGAAAATTCACAGTTTTTACCATGGTTAAACAGGAGTCCAGGCAGCAACTATAGAAACATTGCTGTGCTTGCAATAAAAGGCTGTACTTTTTGTAAGAGGTGTTTTCCCACAGATTGGATTAATAAGGATTAGGTTTATATTATTTTCACAGGAAAATTTATGCCAGTGATCATACAAATTGTACCAACTACCTAATCCTGTAAAATGCCAGTGTTCTCAACCTCAACAGGTTTAGGTGGGAGTTTAGGGCTCTCAGAATCTAATTACTAGGTGTTCTCTTCCATTGTACAATCCTGTTGTCTTATAATGGAAGAAGCAAGGTTTGGGACCTGATTCTGCTGCCTCAACTGCTTGCATAATCCCATTGGGTTATCACATGTCCGAGTAAAAGCTGGAGTAATAGACCTTTATTTTGGAGATGTGGCAGGTCTAAGTATGAAAGATGTTCTGACAAACAATAAGTACTAGAGAGGTGTTCAGCAATATCTACTCGCTACATTTTTTTGTAATGGAGAAGCTTCTTAAGACAGTCAGTCTTTTAAGGCTGATTATGTATAATGTGGAAAATGTTAAGTCAATCAATACAATGAAGTGGAAAGGAGGTCCAGTGGGGGGTAACATAACTGCTGTCAAGATATTTTTTGATGACATAGCTACTAATAGTACATGTTGTTTTGATGGCAAAGCTACAAATGAAGTATTTAAAAAAATATGGCCCTCTTACCCTCTGCCTCTGGAAATGTAGTTTTTGCTGTATTCTGAGAGTGGTGGCAACACCATGTAAGTATCTACCACAACAGCTGAACAAATAAAAAAACAATGAATGCATTCTAGGGTTCTCAAAGAGTGTCTTTAACATACCGACATAACCTTTTGTGGAGGTGGAATGGGTAAGAAGTATTATGATTATTTATTGATTTATAGCACCTTTTCCAAGCACTGTATAGAATTATAATGGATCCCTTTTTCAAAGAATGTATTTTATTCACAGAGGGTAAAACCTACTGATGTGTAGAGGGCCAGCTCTGGGCCTACATACTGCGTAAGAAACATAAAAATGTAGTAAGATGCTAGGAGCACTTAGTCCAAGCTTTGTGCCACCAAAAGTTCACCTAACAAGGGGTGAATTTTTCCTGAAAGATTTTCAGACTTGAATTTGGTTTCATTACACGTGGAATTTCATTACAGTTGCAGCATCACCATCACCCCGTTCCAACGAGTGCCAAGATACATAGCTGCAGGGGTTTAGGTTGTAGCCGTGTTGGTCTAAGGACATAGGCAGACAAGGTTCCTTGGGTGAATTTGATATCTTTTATTAGACCAACCCAAATAGTTGGAGAAAAGTTATTAAGCAAGCTTTCAGGTTCAAAAACCCTTCGTCAGGCTAAGGAAGTTTCAGCACTTGGTGTGTGCTCTTCCTGGATGGAATGAAAAGTAAACAAGCCAGGGGCTGGGCTGGGCTGGGCTGGGCTGGGGAGTCAGTTGCCAGGCAGATTACAATGTATCAAAAATCCAATGTCTATGTTTAGTCCCTGATCTCTAGTATCCAGCAGGTTGATGAAATGGAGCTCATAGGCTCGTCTCTGGGAAGTGTTGTGTAAGTTTCCCTTGAGGATCAGGACTGAGAGATTGGAGAGAGAGTGGCCCTCCTGTGAGAAATGTGCCCCCACCGGTAATTGGGTGTTTCTGCCTTTGATGGATTTCCGGTGTGCGTTCATTCTGGTGCGCAGTTGTTGTTTGGTCTCTCCTACGTATTTTCCATCAGGGCATTTGGTGCATTGGATGAGGTATATTACATTTCTGGAGGTGCAGCTGTAAGATCCAGGGATGCTGATGGCTCTGTTGTGGGGTGTAGTAATTGTGGGGGAGGTGGAGATGCGTTGGCAGGTTTTGCATTTCTTGTCATGGCACGGTCTGGATCCTTTTGGTGTGTTCTGGGCTTGAGGAAGTTTGCTTCTGGTGATGAGGTTGGCGAGGTTCGGTGCTTGTTTAAAGGCTAGGATGGGTGGGTCTGGGAAGATCTTTTTAAGAATAGGGTCTCTGTCTAGTATGGGTTGCAATTTTTTGAGGATTTTCCATACCGGTTCAAGGGAGGGGTGATACGTCATAACCAGCGGTGTGCGATTTGTAGGGGGTTTTCTTCTGTACTGCAACAGTTCTTCACGTGGTATCCAGGTGGCTCTTTCAAACGTGCGATCTACCTCTCTGGAGGAGTGTCCTTGCTGGGTGAAAGCCTTTTTAAGATTGGTGAGGTGGCAATCCCACGTGTTCTCTTCAGTACAAATGCGGTGGTATCTGAGGGCTTGGCTGTATATCACAGCTTTTTTGGTGTGTTTAGGGTGATTGCTGGTTCTGTGCAGATATGTATGTTGGTCTGTGGGTTTCTTGTATACTGTGGTCTGTATTTTACCCTTCTGGATACTGATCATTGTGTCTAAAAAGGAGATGTTGGTGCTGGAGTATTGTAATACATAGCTATTGCTCTGCTTAGCTTGTTACTAAAAAGCAGGCACCGCTGCAGTGAGAGAGCCATTATTTTTGCTATTAGTTTCTTGCTTTATTATAAGTCTGAGAATTGCTTTGAGTCCTATTACTATTTAACATGCAACATTTTCCTATACTAATATGCATCAGTGCATTTTGCTTTAGCAGTGTATATGGTAAACTGGGGTCACTTACACAATTCATTTGTTGCCCAAATCATGTGAGCCCTTGAAATTTTTGGCCATATCTGTTACGCAGTAGAAAGTAAGAAATTATTACTGGACTTCTACATTCACTAGCTCTAGATTCTGTTTTTTTACTGGTTGGACTTGGAACAAACATTCAGTGCTTGTCTCTAGTGTCCAGTTGATTTGACATGGACATTTCTCATCGAAGCACAGTAATTAGATTTGCTGTTTAGTGCTGTATAAGGTAAACCAGAGGTTCCACTTAGATGGACATGTCAAATCCTCAAGTATAGTAGTGGGCCTGCATCTGAGATGTGAATGGTTAGCTTAGTTTGATGTGTTTCAAACAATTCAAGATTATTTATTTAGAATTGCTAAAACACATACATTAGGGGAACCTATTCCAACCTCTGAGTATTTGCTTGAAAGACTCAAAATTTGCAACAATCTCAAAAATCTCCCTAAATTACTTAAATCCACTGACAGTGACTGCACAGTTATTATGATCATCTAATTTAAAATTTAATTATATCAGGCTGTTCCCCAGGTCATTCAGGAATAGCAGTTGCATGAGAACAAGAGGACATCCTGAGAAAATAAAAGACAATAGTTGTTAAAGCAGCGTGATTTAAATATTTTTCTTACGCAACATATAGTGAAATATTTTCTTGCTGTGTGTAATTAAAAATACAGCTCTGAGAACTGAGTTTAGTAGACAAAACCCTGAATTCAAACATAAGAAAACTGTGGCTAAAATATATTATATGAACTTATACATGAGCTTCCCTCTTCCCAACTATTCTGGAATTTAGGATCCAGAACCAGACTTTGTGGCCTGGTCCTACATAGAATGTTATTATAATTTCCCTTTAAAAAAAGCAAAAAAAGACTAGGCATTTACAGGAATAAAATTATAATTTATAATTGTACTACCTAGTAGTACCACTTCAAACATTTGCCATGAAAATGTAACACAATATGCTTGTCCATGCTGTACTAAGCTGTTTAAAAATTATATAAATTTACTTGCCAATTCGAAAATAAATTAAAATATTAAGTTTTGGCAAGTGATTGAGAATTTTTTTTTTTAATTGCAAAGTTGATCATTTTTTTAAATGTGTGAATATAAGATGTTCACCAGCTAAATGAGATGGAAATGGCCCCCTGTGATTTTACACAGTTAAGGAGGTACATTATAGAGGCTTTCCACTCTTGTTTCAACTGTCTCAGGCTGGTCACTGTCAAAGGGGGACTATCAGAAAAAATGGGGAGTAATTTTTGTAATTGTTGCTTTTAAGTTATGTTTGTGTATGTATCTCTAGATGGAGGTGTGTGGGGAAGAAGAACATTGTCTGATTCAATAAGTCTGTTTATGTCAGGGGTGGGGAAAATACGGCCCATGGGCCAGATCTGGCCCTTGAGGCCATTCTATCCAGCCCGCAAGGCCCTTAAAAAATGTAGAGAATTAATATTTCTCGGCCCTTGGTTCCTTTAAAAAATGACAGAAACCAAGGGGAGTAGGACCCAGGGAAAGCCCAGCAGGCTTCAACAACAGTGGGCCTGCCCGGCCCCACCCCCCCAGCCAGAAGCCCCAGCCAGGGCTTGGGAGAACGTGCCTGCTCCGCGCCTGAACCGCAGGTAAGTGGCGGGGTGAAAGGTGGGAGGGACCCTGGGCAGGGAAGGAGCACCGGGGGGGGGGGGGGGGGGGGAAGCAGCCCCTAGTCTCTGCTGAGCTCCAGCCAGGGAGCAGAGGGGAGGGGCGATCCCTGATGTCGAGCAGAGAGCCACACCCAGCCTCGAGAGCATGCCAGGGTGCTGGGGCTGTCTGATTTATCTGAAGCCA
Source organism: Alligator sinensis (assembly GCF_000455745.1). Classification (NCBI taxonomy): domain Eukaryota; kingdom Metazoa; phylum Chordata; order Crocodylia; family Alligatoridae; genus Alligator; species Alligator sinensis. The sequence goes on from NW_005843216.1 coordinate 178,902, forward strand.
GCAAGAGGTCATTGCTTAAACCAGTTTGAGCCAAATCAGTTAAGTCTGATACTACATTCAACCAGGTTTATCTCAAACCAGTTTCAACCATTCTCAAACTAGTTTATATGCACTGAACATCTGTTCTGTTACAGTTTCTCATCACTTAAACTGGTTTATCTGTAATATCTGTCCCTAGCCATACTGAGCAATGCTGAGATGTGGGGTTACCATGGTTTGAAATGCTGTTGACTCTGGTGGGTCCTAGCTCAATGAATAGTATGGAAAATTATGAGCCTTTTATCTTTGGACAAAGATAATTCATGGTGGGTGCATCTACATATGTGCTTTACTGAAGAGTAGACTAATCACCTATGCAGTAATGAGTCACTACTTACACATGCAC
>NW_005843216.1:179325-188838 GCF_000455745.1 Alligator sinensis
TGGCAGCGGGGCTGGTTTACCAGCTGTTGTGGAATGTGGGGAAGAGCAGTTCCTCGCTTGCCGTGTGGCTGGTGCCCTGCACTGCAGCCGCTTGCAGCCCACCTGGGACTACCTGTGCCTGCTCCCGACAGCCCCGTGTGGGCTGTGAGCGCCTGCAGCAGGAAGCGCCAGCCATGGGGTGGGTGAGGGGCGGCTTTTCCCTATGCTCAGCACCAGCTTCTTCCCTGCCAGAAAGCAGGGGATCAGGGCTGTGCGCTGCCTCCCACCTGTACCATGGGGCTGGGGGGCACTGGGTGTGAGTGGATGGGGAGCCAGTGGGAGCACGGGGCCCACACCAGTGCCCCGGAGTCAGTGCTGGCGGGGGCCAGAGCAGGGTGTTAGGAGCGCGGGGTCCCAGCTGGCAGGGGCTCTATGGAGCTGGGCCAGCTCCCCCCCTCTCCCTGCTGGGGCAGTCCAGCCCGCAGTCCAGCCCAACTCCACAGACCACTGCCAGCCTGCACCCCACTTTGGGCCCCACTGGTGCTGGCCCTGGGACATTGGCCCCAAGACATTGGGACATTGGTCTCAAGATGGTGACCAGGGTTGGGGCACCTGTCAAGGGGTGGGGCTACCCATGCGGCCCTCAACAGTCTTCCAAAACTGGGTAAGCGGCCCTCCACCCGAAATAATTGCCCGCCCCTGGTTTATGTAGTATTTGGGGTACAATTGGGCCATACATTGAAGACAAGAAAAATTGCAGATATGACCTTTCAAATTTCAGCTCATGTGGCTGCTATCTGGGTTTGCTCCAAAGTTAATTGACAGTAAGACATTTAAGGGCTCCTATACACATACAGAGAGCCAGCTCTGATGCACTGAAAATCCAGCACAATGAAGCAGACTCAATTAATTGAGTCTGCTGGGGCACAGAAATAAATGCACTCCAATAGACTCTGGCATCACGTGTATCAGCATCCCCACACCAAAAAATGACAGCAGGGCACTTTGAATTAAAACTCATTCAGTGAGCTTTAGTTCAAAGCACTGCGCTGCCACATGACATTTGGGCTCTTTTAATTAAAAGTGCTCGCTAATTAAAGTGCCCCCTGCCAGGAGCGATGCGTAGGGAGTGCATGTGGATCCACATGCACCCCTTGAGTGTGGCAGTGCACCCGCTACAAAAAGATAGAGCAGTTGCCGCTTGCCCCCCAGCTGCCGACACCACTGGCGGCATCTGCAGGCACTCTGCAATTGCTGCTGGCTGCCACCACCACTGCTGGCGTCTGCGGGTGGTCACTGACCCCTGGTCGGTGCTCGCCACTTCCATCCTCTCTGCCACCAACAGTGCCAGTGGCATCTGCAGAAGCTCCGTGCTTACCATAGCTGCACTCCCACCGCCGCCTCGCTCCTGCTGCAGCCAGCACAGCCATGCCCCCCACAGCTGCCAGGGGCATGTGTCGTTTATGGCCTCCCCCATGCCTCCCAGAGCACGTGTAAAAATACCCTAAGAGATTAAATGAATAACTTTTCATTTTTCTAAGACTAATGCAAGTCAGTTCTGGATAGCTGTGAATACCTACCACCACTTGCCCTTCCCTTCAATCCAATGACAAAGAAATGGTTTCTGCTTAGGACTGTCAGTAAATGTACTGGTTCACTTCTTCTGTCAAAGGGTGACTTTATCTAGATGACTTCAAAGAGATTTTGTTCATGCCAGCATGGCAAATTGCCACTGTTATTCCAGCCAGCAGAACATATACTCAGAAAACATGCTTGAAACCCTCTTAGATGGACTTCATGTGCTGTTAAATGCAATAGAAGGTTTCAGGGTTGTGTTTAGAAATATACGTCTTGGCTTAGGGAAAGCTTTATCTGGATTGTAGCGTTCGACCAAGTTGGCATAACTTCCATATTCTTTAAAACTCCCTGGCTTTTTTTAATAAGATAAATGGGAATTTAAATTGTTGGAAGCAATTTGCTGTGTTACATGAAAATTAATGAAATTCTTGCTGCTTCAACAGTAGCAGACAGAGAAATGGAAAAACATCTAGCTTTGGGACTAATTAGCAAAACGGAGAAATTGAATACATTGGGGGAAAGTGGGCCAGAGATTAGTTTGGCCCATCCTATACAAATGATGTATTTATGTGGCTAATGATGCTAAATTCTCTGATAATAGTTTTCTAGGCAGTCCTGCATATTTTGTCTATAGCCTCATCCATTCCCACTCACTCAAAGCTGATCCTTTTTACAGAAACAGTGGAAGGGATGTGATATCAGTCTTTGATTAGAACTGGCTCCCAGTGATGATATATGGTATGAAATGAAATTTTATGGCCAGAATCTGCCTTTCACAGCTTCCAATAAAGTGAGCGCAGGATCATGAACACTCATACCATACTTCTCTGATTTAGTTGGTCTATAACTGGGGTTGGCAACATATGGCCCATGGACCAGATGCAGCATACTGAGCCACTGGATCGAGCTGATAGACCTAGAGGACTATGCCTGCAGCTGTGCCACCACTGCTTCTGCCAGCCCCACCCTGCTCCCTGATGGAGTGTAGGCTCAGCTTCCAACCAGCGGAGGGCTGTGCTAGGGTGGCAGAGCTGTGAACTGTATTCCTGCTCCCACTTTCTTTCCACTCCTTCCCCCCCACCCCACCTCACATCCACAGTATGGAAACAGCTGGAAACTTTCCAGCCCTGCTGGAATCTGTGCCTGAGCTACAGCCACAGGGAAGTGGGGCTGGGGAGAGCAGGGAGAAGCAGCAGCAGCATGAGTGCAGCTGGATGCTGCACAGGTCATTTGCCTGAGGTCTGCATTGAGTCAGGGCAAGCAGCAAGGAGTTGTGTCATGGCCATGCAGCAGCTGTGCTCATCTGCAGCTGGGCAGTTGTGAGAGGAACAGCAGAAAGAAATAACAGCAGCATGGATGCAGTTTGCAGCTCCTCAGCCCTGGCACAGCCCCCCACTGGCTGGAAGCTGAGCCTGCACACAGCCAGAGAGTGGGGTAGGGGAACTGGGGAAAAGACAGCAGCACAGGCGCAGCTCCCAGCTGTCTGCCTTGGCATGGGTGCAGGGATCCATCTCCACCCCCCAACCCTATCACTGATGCACCACTAGAGCCACCCAGCCCGTGTCAGACCAGAGCCAAGTTGTAACTGCCTGTGACATACTAAAGGTTGCCAGCCACAGGTCTATAAGGTGCAAATTACCCTGCTTTCTGCCAGCATCTGCTATCCTTTCTTATGGTGAGCAGTATTGTACCTAAACGTAATCCCATTCATTTCTTAGACCTATTGTAGACTTAGGTACTATTCAGCATAACAGAAGCTGGCTCTGAAAGAAGAGCTACAGTTAAAGCACTTGTAGATGTCTTGTCTCTCAAATACCAAGTTTTTGTCTTACTAATGTTTTTATTTGCTCTCTTGTAAGCATCTCACACCCTTGGGAGAGGTAGTCCACCTAGAACTCAGCATACTCCTGTTCCCACTGCCTAGTGGGCAGCACACCCTCGCCATGTTTGAGGGATTGGGAAGCAATGAAGGACATGGTTTTCCACATGAGACAGCATGGTTTAAGCACAGGATTAGAAATTGGGTTGTGCCACATATTTATTGTGTTACGTTGTGTAAATCAGTTACAATTATCTGCCTTACTTTACTCAGTCTATAAAATGTGGATAGTAATGCTCATTTAATCAAGTATGCAAGAATGGTTCTGTAAGGATTATGAAGGTTAGGTAAGATATTAGGTTAGTATTTTTGTACAGCACTATGACAATGGAAAGCACTAAATCATAACTTCTACTTTGTTATCCAGGTTGGGTGTAGCTAATAAGTAGGCCTATAGGAGCATCTTCCGGCCAAGCTCTGGTAGTTGTCACTACCATTTTATTTTAATGGGTTATTGAAATAGTGAAAATGAAATGACTATGAATATTTCCAGCTCCAGTATGTTTTAAATGCCCAGATAGCAAACATTTTCAGTACACTTGGGGCTTGGTGGAGGAATGTGGGGTGGTCATAATGTCCCCAAGGTGACAGGTGATCTAGCAACATATGAGGATTCTCAGTTCCCCAGCCTGTGAGCATGGGGCCCAGCCTGTGAGCATGGAAATGAAGGGTATGGATAAATGGAGCAACTGTTACAGAGCAGCCCCATAAGCTATGGACTGCAGACAAATGCTTGGATCCATACATATTCCTATACCCTATAGCTGCTGATGCACAGGTCACCTAACAAATCTAGCAATATAGAGTAGCAAACTGGCTATCAACTTTCCCTGGAGACTGCTTTCTCCAAGACCTTATGAAATCAAGTTGGCATCTTACAAAAGATTCAGCCTTGCTCCACGTCTCATGCAAAACTTCAGGAAATTGCACTCATGTTTCTTATGCTGACACTCCCAAATGAGACTCAATTTTCAGAGGAAAGACTCTCAGAAACAAATTAAAGAGCTACTACCTTCATATACTCTGGGATTTCACAATACCAAAGTACAGTCTGCCCCCTCTCCCCCCCTCGGCTGCCTTTCAAATTTGAAAGAAAGAAGATCAGAAAAACAGTGCACAGAGCCTTGTTGCACTGAAGCAGGAGCTCCTAAAGAGAAACCAGATACAGTAAAACAAGCAGCTTGATCATCCCAAGGCCAGAGTAAAGACTAGAGCCATCTAATTGGTGCATGACTCAGTGCTGCAGGAGGACAGTAGATTCCTGTGCTTCTCTGGAGAAAATGGGAGTGAGGGTCCTTACAAGTGCTTGGCATCTGTGTACATGCAAACAGATGAGCTACCAGTTGGTCTCAGTGAAGAAAATGTAGCATAGTGCTTGCTTTTGTAAAAACCATTTAAATTTGTTGCATGCACTATAAATCATTTCCTTTTTACGGCTTCCTCTGTGCATCAACTCTGACTAGGGGTTTGAGAGGAAGAAGAAATGGAGCGTTTGCCCAAGAGGTCCTTGCAGCTAGAGGAGGAGTGTATGGAGGTGAGAGACTTGTGTGGAGTGGGACAGACTTGAGGCCTGCTATGTGCTACAAGTATTTGGTTAACTCAGGGAAGCTTCAGCCAGGCATCCACACTGAGCCAAGCCTTCAGATCTCATGTTATTAATTAATGTAACATAACACTAAAGCACTGTAATACCTATGGGTATTTTAACTTAACCCCCCAACTGATAGTGAACATCACTTAGTCTGGTGGTTCTGCAGATGAGTAACAGGATTGCAGGCATATGAATCTATTTTATTTTTGGAACACATTGGCTGGTATAATCCAGTGTGGAACAATCTTTTTGATTAGTAGGTATGATCCTAGTCTCTCAGTGCAAAAACATGCTTTTCAAGTAACGTTAGTTTCATTTAAGGTAATAGCCTGTGAGGAAAAACAAAGAAATGAGGTCTGGATTTGCCAGATGGATCAAAGCCTCGAATGATTGGTACATGCATGAATACAACCCAGCACATGGTCTAGTCTGTTGATTGAGCATTTACCTTGTGTGAGGGAAGTTATGATCTAGAAACTCCTTCTAATAGACATATCTGAATGGGATTTAAAGTGTGATCTGCTGCTGGGATGATTCTTGGAGATCTATAGACACTGGATGGAGAGACAGAGTTCTATAGATTTAATGAGATATCAGAAGTTTAATGCCAAGTGATTGCATTCAATGCAGGAAAATCACAAGGTGAAATTCTATAGCCTGTACTATGCAGGCAGTCAGGCTAAATGATCATACTTGTTCCTTGTTTGTTTTTTTTTTAATCTAGGAACTGAAGAATTTTGCCCCCTCTCAGACTGTTTCAGAAACGCCCCCAGAGGACTATTTTATCATCAAGTCTTTGTTTTATTCCTTTTACTCCTTGCTATCTAGTATACACAAAGCAATATTCATCTCCCGTTGCTGCCTTAGCTTGATTACTCAGCCCAGCCCTACTGACTTGCTTGCACTCTAATGGAATGCTCTCATTCACCAGAACACAGTCTAGAGCAGCCAGTGTCAGAATTTTTATTTAAATGCTCATTTCAGAAAAAATTCTTGGACTCCCATGTTCTATTGAGTTCATAGTTTCAGGCAGGCACTTTGGCCAGGTACAGACATTACAGTCTTACCAATATATATGGTCAGAAACCAACCTAGACCCATAACACAACAGAAGTTTTGCACACACAGGGCATGTTTACAAGTGCTTTTAAGCATGCTTAAATTTAATGCACATTAACCTAATGAACATCAAAGCAATTTAGGCTTGTGTCTACACGTACATGTGCTAATACGCATTAACGCGAGTGTGTAGAATGACTTTCCCAAGTCAATGGACATGTGCCATGTTAATGCGCATTAGCGCATCTACATGTTCGCTAATGTGATTTAGCTATACATGCATAAATTTGATACCTGCTCTATGCAGGCATCAAATTTAGGCTTAAATAGCCTTAAGTCACCATTTTTAAAGCACATTAAGGGCCCTTAATGCACCTTAAATCAGGCTAATGAGCTTTAAATGCACACATGTAGACGTGCCCACAGACTGTGTTAAAAATGGCAAACCAAGTCTAACATTTGCCCCCTCCCTCAAAGGGCAAATGTGTTCTGTTCACTGTCAATGTAAGCTATGCTGCTTACAGAAAACTGCATAACTGAGACTGATTCTGCCTCGGGCTTTCTGTACTTATACAAATTAACAGCACTGGATTATAACTGTTGTTGTTTGCCTGTGTTGAAGGTTTTGAAATAAACTGGGTGTTCAGCCAGGAGCTGACTTCAGGCACACTAAGAAAGAGACTGAGCCACAGGAGACAGGCTTTGTTTACACCCTGAAGGAGGCAACTGAGTTGTGCATCAAGAGACAAACAAAATGGCACAACTCCATTTCACAGTCTTTTAAGAGAAGCCAAAGTAGTCATTGTGGAGCTGCAGTTTTGCTCAGTGAATCTATTCCTGGCTTAGCTGGAGACCACAGAACATGGAAGCCGAGTGGCAGGAAAGACTTGAAATGTGATGCGTTGCCCTGTTCACAACCAGATGCAGGTGTTCTGTATCTGCTTATGCTACCTCTGGGAGCAAGGAATGAGTGCCTAGGTAAATGAATTAGTATTAAAGTAAAAATACATTCATGTTTGAGGTATAGCTATTTATATTTCAGGGAATGGTCCGATGAGGCCACATTGCTGCTCAAGGTTGCAGGGGCAATATAATTTGTAGTGTTGGTGTGCTTCCCGCTCAAATGAAATACAAAAGAGCAATTATAGTTGCCATAATTATTGCTAGTAAAGAAAGGACTTCTGCTTGGAAGCTTAGAATGCCCACCACAAATACAACTAAAATCAGTATTTTTTTGTAAAGCAAGGTTCAAGAAACAGACCGTAGAACTGTCCTAAATCTATATTACCTGCCTAGGTGCTTACCTGACCTTAATTATCTTTATACTCAAACCAGTGAAAATAAATCCCCCCAGTAAGACCACAGCAGCCATAAATAACCAGTTGTTTCTAGCCCCAGACAGACAAATGAGAAGGAAACAAAAAACAGTGTGTAGCTGCACTTGCACGTACATTAGGGAGCACAATCACTGGATACTACTGGAGAAAGCTCTAATCCTGTTCTCCCAAAATGGCACCATATAGTTAGTGGTCAGCAGTTTTAACTCTGATGATCTTAAGTGCAAGAGGAATGTCAGTAGATTATACCACAGATTTGTTCATTGTTTTAAACTGTTTATACTAAATTTGATCTCAAAGTGCCCCTGCCAGCACTCAGCAAGTCAGTGCAGCTTGCTGAGCAATGCTGATTCATGCATACAGTTCTTGCACAGTCATACTGCCACGTTCTGCACTAGTTCCTGTCTACAGAGGGTTTTCAAGGACAGCTTGATGTAGAGTGCATTACAGTAATCTAGTTTACAGTAATAATAGGTGTGGAGCATTGTGGTAAGATGCATGTCTGAAATAAAGGTGCATCTCCCAACATTTTTAGAGGTAACAAAAAAAGTTACTAAAAAAATCCTCATACATTTTATGTGAACCATATAAATGTCCTTTAGGAGCACTTCAACAGAGAGGGCAGGTACCAAAAGATGCCAATCTTCAAACACTTCCCTCATGATTCCCCACAAGCTATGCCTCTGTTTATCTGGGCTCAGTTAATCTGCTTTACATCCACTCTAGTTGTCTCAGCCTAGCAGCATAATGGCATAGAAATGGAACTGCTGTAGTCAGAACAGATGATAATACAATTCTGGATACCTCAGTGTGCTGAAGTTACTTCAGGCTATGTCATATTATCTGTGTGGATTGGTATGCATAATAAACAAAAGATCATGAAACCAACCCCTTCACTACTAAATACAGAAGGGCTCTTAAGGTAAATGATTTATTACTCAACATCACTGAGTGAAACCTCCTATGAAGAAATGAGAAGAATTCTAAATTGATCCTGTCCAACCCAGCTAATTGATGCAGTCAGGTCATCAATACCTCATGGTCAATGGTATCAAAAGCTGCCTGACAGATTTGGCATTACTTTTATGGAAAGCTGGCTTTCAGACAAAGTCATCCCAATCATTAGCCTCTCTGTGTTCTACCCTGCCTTGAAAACAGAGTAGATGTCAATGAACCTGATTCTGTTCAAATATTCCTGGATTTGTTCACCTATCACATTTCTGAAAAAGGAAATGTAAGCCTTTGGCAGTAATTTGGGTCCTTGGAGTCAAATGATGTTTTCTGAAGTGGAAACTGACAATTGGCATGTCTCAGATGGTCTGATATTCTCTCCTATCAGAAGGAACGCGGTTAATGGACTTCATCCACCCATGAGTCTACATCTGAATTCCCCAAGGGTCTGTCTTCGTATTATTGAAACTCTCAACTATGAGCTTTGCTGATCATGTCTACACTTTCTGTGCATCTATCTGCCATTGGCTAACAATCTTTTTCAACATAAAGTGGGCACAATATGTAAGTATGTAACTATTAATGGATTCCCTGGGACTAGTCCCTTACTTGCCTCTTCCAAAATTTTCTTAAGAATTTGTCAGGAGAGTATACTGCTCTGTCCAGAACAGGATGTGAGCGCAATAGTGAGGCAGCGCTGAAAGCATATACATGCCACTATCTATGCCAGAGGTTCCCAAACTTTTTTTTATTGCATAACCCTTCCAGATTTACCAGCTGCCCACGTACCCCTACCAGCATGTGCACGCAGGGACGCATGGGACAACACAAGCCCCTACCCTATACATCAGCATGGCACCATCTCTCACAGGCACCTAGTTTAATGCTGCAAAGGCACCCAACTCCAGGAGCTATATTTTAGCCCCTTAAATGCCAGTTATTATTATAATGAAAATTAAATCCACCACTACACAATTTCTCCTGCATACCTTTCAGAGATGTCTTGCGTACCCCAGGTGTGTATCACAGTTTGGGAACCCCTGTTTTATGCTGTACCTGGACTGTAGACAACAGAAGCCAGTCTTCCAATCTGCCAATCTGTTACTTTCACTAGTACACCATTCCTTAGAGACAGAGAT
>NW_005843216.1:188848-197998 GCF_000455745.1 Alligator sinensis
GTGCAAATTCAGATTTACATGTGTGTGCATGTGCATCTCTTCTGATTGCACAATTAGCAATAGTGGTTAAATGTACAAATGGCTAAAGAGGCATCTAGTTAATCACTTGCATGTATAATCAGCTGATTTGACAAGTGAAAATGTAGCTATGCAGTTGTTCACAGGCACTGAGTCTCCTGTTCTAAAATTATCTCTCTCTAACTTTGGCAATTTAGCCCACAAGGTGGTATTCAGTAGAATAATTCTTGTTTGCCTGTTGTGTCTTTCCTGTTGCTCTTTATAAAATTTCACCAATAGTCAGGTTAATAAAACATATCTTTGGCTAATGTGCTTATTTCCTTTTTTTTTTAATTTAAAAAATCTCAGTAAAATGGTATTTCAAAACCAGCAGGGAATTTCCTGGTCTGAGTACTTACAGCCCCTCTTGCAAAGGCTGTAAGTACTCTTCACCAACCACATAGAAAACTATTTTAAGAAATAGGGAAACAATGTGTTTAAAGCAAGTTGAAAATAAGCATGATTGATCTAAATTTCCCTTTTTTAAATTCAGAAGTTATGTCCTTCCCATATTTTAGAGGAAAACTTGCCTGTGTGCAAGGGTACACAGTGCTTGATTGTCTCTGAAACAAGAGCTCATCTGTAAATACTTTAGTGGTAGAAGACAATGACAAATCTCTCCTGTTACTCATCAGGACTGAATTCTTGCTGATGATTAGTACGCAGTTTCCTGCATTATCACACTTCTGTTGGTTAGAACCATATTTCCAGAGAACAAGGTGTCTGACTGCTTTGTACTTAATTTAGTGCAGGGTATTTACAGCTAGTGGATGACTAAAGTCTAAGAAGAAGTTTTTCTGTCCTAGCATTTATAATAAACTAAGAACAAGAAAAAAAACCCCAGTAACTTTCCAACCTTTCAATAAAAATACAGGGAAAATCTATTTAACAAAAAGCAGGGAACGTTTACATATGTAGTAACAATATTCAAGGGAATTATGGCTTTACTGTTTGAAGTTATGTTTCTTATCATATATTTATGGCTCTTGCAGAAGTAGCTGTTGAATATTTTTTACATGTTCTAAAACATCTTGAAATAAATGTGCAAATATTCAGTGGCTACTTCTGTAGAAGAACAAAGGCTCAGATAGGGCAGACAGCTCCACTAGAGCTGGTATCTATTAATGCCCATTCTGGATAAGTAACTGTCATCTTACTACTAAGATAATTTCACTGCGTTCATTGACCACAATGAAAGAATAGAATAGAAAACCTTTCAAGTACCGTTATGCGGGATCCACATCTAAATCTGTATCTGGGACAGCAGTTGGATTTAGAAAATGTTTAACAGACTGATTACAGGTTGGACTCATACAATGGAATTTAGATCCTGCTTTTTCAGAAGTAGCATACTGGTCATGAACAGTAGATTTAGGCATTAATCCACCTTGTTGTGTATGGGATTTAAACTTGTAAGAATTTATTTTGGAAAGTCTATTCACTAGCCAATATGTGTAGTGCCAAGCACAGTTAAACATTCATTTATAACATAAAATAAGAGGATGTGATAAATTTCTGTTTAGATTCTTGGCCTGAAACAAATGACAGCTACAGAAACCTTTTACCCTTTACTTCAATATGGTTGAAATGTAACAGCAATGTAAAGGATCAGATTAATACTGGAAGGAGACGAGAGGCAGCAGACGAGACGTATTTCTGCTGACCTATGCCAGTGCATAAGAAGAAAGATGAGCCAATGATATGGAAGGGAATGAAGCTATTAGTGAATTGTCAAAGGAAAGGAAATACTGGAGAATAGGTACTAGAATTAAGAGAATGATAAACATAAGAGCTGGTCAGAAAATTGTTCCCTCTACTCTCATTGAAAAACTTCAAACTTTCAGCCAAAATTTGGAATTTAAATGTTTTGGATGAAAACCGAAAGTTGTTCATACCAACGGTCACCTGAATGCTTTGTGGGAATTGTAGTTTGTGTACCTCGTGCTTTCCTTCCTCTATATGGGCTAAACCCCTTATTTGACTTTATTTCCCATTATACACAAAGGTATCTCCTTCTGGTGAGGGAAAGTGATGCACCATGGGTGATGAAGACAAGCTGGGAAGACCAACCCATACAAAGACATAGGAATGGTAGACTACTACAGGGGCCAGCAACTTTTCAAGCCACGGGCTGAAACAACCAGGCTTCAGTCCGATGCAGGCTGGGTGGTTTCCATGGCACATCAGCAGCATGGGGCTTTCCCTGTGCCCACCCAGGTCAGGCATCTAGAAGCGGCACCTGTACTGCTGCCACTTCTCCCATGCCCCGGTTCCTCAGCTGAGTGTGGATCAACTTACAACCAGGGTGGAGCTGTGCCAGGGCTGGGTAGCTGGAAACTGTGTCCAATTTGCTTCCACTCTGTGCCACAGCTGGGAGGCAGGGAAAGGAGGAGGGACAAGCAGCAGTTTCCAGCTACTGACCCTGGCTCAGCTCCTGCCTAGCTGCAATCTGCCTCCATGCTGCAGCCAGAAGAGAGGCTAGGGGGCAGGGGGAAGGAACAGCAGTGGCAAGGGCACAGCTGGAAGTTGCCTAGCTCTGGTGCAGTTTCTTGCTGCTAGCCTCAGTGTGGGCACGGACATAGGAAAAGTCCTCTGGCTCTGCAGGACAGATCCTGTAGCTCTGCAGAATACAGCCCCCTGGGCAGCATTACAGCTCCAAGGAGGCACCGCAGTGTGAATGAAATGTTTTGTTCTGAATCGAAGTGTTTTATTCTCAGATTAAATGTTTCATTTTCTTTTTGATTTTCAGGTATTCTGGGTTTCGACAAAAACTAAAATGTTCTTGGGAAAACGGATGTTTCTTTCAAAAAATAAATAAATAAATAAACCCCCCAGTTTTCCAGCCAAAACAGTTTTAACAGAACATTTTCAAACAGCCTTAATACGCATTGTAAATATTTACATCTGCTGAGAAATCACAAAGTACTTTTTCCTTTTCAAAAGACTTCTGAAAAGTTCATGTGCACTTTTTAAAAGGCCTCCAAAGCAATGAATCACTTGACATCTCTCTCTTCTGTAGGAAAGAGGCGATTTCCACTGAGGTACCTTATGCTTAAGTAAACTAAAAAAAAGGTGCTGCCAACTATCTTTGTGGCCACCTGGCATTGCCACACTAAAAAAAAAGCAATAATGGAACCAGAACCTGGCCACTATGTTATTTGGTAAATGTATTATTGTACAAATACAATGTGCTGCTTTTAAGTGCATAACTAGGGGACTGAAAAAAGGCTGTGCACTTATTGGGAACATGCAGGTACCAAATTCAATGTAAACTATGCTCATTAAGTACAGGAACAGCCTACACTAAGCTTTTCAGAACTCATTAAGGCTCCTTACCTTGTGTCCTGGAGTGCCTTATACCTCTAATAGCAGCCTTGAAATTTATTTCTACTTAATTTCACAAATTATACCATTAAACAGAGCACAGCGACCTTACAAATTAAGTAGTGGGGCCAAAGAGTTGTTATGCACATAAGCCATGTCTGTATTTAATACATATGCAAATAGAGTTTGTTACAATGTAAGCAGTAAACAAAGAATTGGGACAAGCATGTGTTATGCCATTAAGTGAATTGTGCTCTTATCCAGTGAACGTGCAAGTGCAGTATATCATTAGACAGAGTCAGACTTTTAATTGCTTTGGAGCCATTTAGAACATTTAGGAGTAGAAGGAAAGAGGCAAAAATTTCCGAACATTTTTTGGCTCAACTAACTCCAGCATTTGTAGATACAGCACTCAGACTTTTACTAATGTAAACATGTCAGGTCATTTAAACTGCAAATTATTTTTCACTGTTTGTAGTTTTGAAAAACTCTGACAGAAGGGTCTTCATCACAAAAGCTGGTCTTGCTGTTGAATCCATGTACGCTGTGTAACATATTTTGAAAGGCTTTGCCTAACGTGACAGAAGGGGAAACAAAACTGGCATTTACTTCTTTAATTTCTCACACAGTTCCATCAGAAAAGTCATCTGGTGCTGATGTTTTCCCTGATGCTAATCTCCTAATAGTTTGTTCTCCCCCACTCTCTTACCAGGGTGATGGTTTGATCCAGTCTTTCTATGGATTTGTGCAATAAACTAGAAATGTTTTTAATCTGCAAAAGAAATGCCTACGCTGCTTCAGTGCCTTTTACTTTCAGAGGCTGGTGAGTTAATACTTGACAAAATGGAAAGGGAAAGTGTTGTTTGTCTCTTGCCTGGAAAGAAATCATTTGCTTCATAGGGATGATCTAGTGAAAATATCTGATCCTTTTGCTATGTTTTTCTTTTAATTGAAATGCAAAGATCTTATCTTTTTATTACCCCTATTGTGATAACTGCTCTGCTGGTTCCTCTCCTGGCTTAAGTACACAACTTGGAGAGTGGTTCATTTTTTCTCCCTCTTAGCCTTAATCATTTGCCTAACAACTGAATTGTGCTGAAGTGGTTCATATATCCCTTCCAGTGCTGCAGTCTCCTTCTCATATGCCTGCGCTATGTCTGTTTGTCTTTAGTTTCCATGCACAGACTGGGTTAGGGACTCTTTCTCTAATAACTGCCTGAGGTGCAGAAGACAACTTTATGAGAATTTAGTCACACAAGCCTATGTTAAAATAACTTTAAATGAGAAATTTGCAGAGGAAGGGAAACATTGCATGTCAGACATATGCCCACTGTACCCTTAATTTAGTTTCATTGTGGCTTTGCATTACATCCAGTACTGGAAGGCACCATGTGGTGAAAGGATGGCCATGTGGATAAAGCACAAACATGTGACTCAGGAAATCTGGGTTTTATTCTGAACTCTACTATAGATATTGATGGGTAGGTCGCTGGACTTCTTGCGCCTCAGATTCCTTCACTGGTGCCCACTAGGGCACCTCAGATTCCTGCCCTAGTGGGTACCATTGGCTACCTCTCTCAAGTCCCTGCATGTAACATTGCTACAGCTATTGGAAGACACTCAGAGGGCAGAGTTTGGGAAATTCCAGATTCTCAGGATTCCTAAAACTGCCAGCAATGTCAACTACTGAGTGAAAAAGTTGGCCACTAATCCTGCCACCCTGCTTTCCCCCTCCTGAGAAATGATAGCAACCAGAGAAGCTTTCCCAGCCTTGACATGTCATAGCTCAGTCAATTCTGAAACATGCTCTTTGGAAGTGTGTAGTGTCTTACTGCCATGGGTGGTTGCTTCCCTCATTGTATCCCTCTCCCACCACTGCAGCCTTTCACCTAACCAGCTTTATAGTCATTGCCCTTTGTGATTCAGGCTCTATCTGCTCTTTAGGTACTTAGAGAATCATAGAAACCGAGAATCATAGAAAATTAGGGTTGGAAGAGACCTCAGGAGGTCATCTAATCTAATCCCCTGATCAATGCAGAATCATCCCTGGCTATATCTTCCCAGCCAAGGCTTTGTCTAGCTGGGTCTTAAAAACCTCCAAGGATGGAGATTCCACAACCTCTCTGGGTTCCAGTGCTTTACTACCCTCCTAGAAAAGCACTGGAAAGCCTAGTACTTCTAGCATGTTCCAGTGCTTTACTACCCTCCTACTGAGAGAGTTTTTTCTGATATCCATCTTAAACTTCCCTTGCTGCAACTTGAAACCATTGCTCCTTGTTCTGTCATCTCCCACCACTAAGAACAGTCTAGCTACATCCTCTTTGTAATCACCCTTCAGATAGTTGAAGGCTACTATTAAATCCCCTCTCATTCTTCTCTTCGTCAGGCTAAATAAGCTCAGTTCCCTTAGCCTCTTCTCATAAGTCATGCTCCCCAACCCCCTTACCATTTTCATTGCCCTCTGCTGGACTCTCTAATTTGTCCACATCCTTTCTGTAGTGGGAGACCCAAAACTGGACACAGTAATCCAGGTATGGTCTCATCAATGCTGAATAGAGGGGAAGGATCACTTCCCTTGATCTGCGGCAATGCTCCTACTAATACAGCCCAGTATCCAATTAGCTTTCTTCACAACAAGGGCACACTGTTAACTCAGATTCAGTTTATTGTCCACTGTTACCCCCAGGTCCTTTTCTGCAGAGCTGCTGCTTCACCAGTTGGTCTCCAGCCTGGTGCATGGGATTGCTCATCCTAAATACAGGACTTTGCACTTGTCTTTATTAAACCTCATGAGATTTCTCTTGGTCCAATTCTCCAATCTGTTGAGGTTTCTGAATCCTAACCCTAACCTTCAGCATATTTACTACACCCCCCAGCTTGATATCATCCGTGAACTTGCTGAGGGTGCACTCCATCCCATCTTCCAGGTTGCTGATGAAGACATTGAACAAAAAGCGGCCCCAGGACCAAGCCCTAGGGCACTTCACTTGATACTGGTTGCCAACTAGACATCAAGCTACTGATTACTACCCTGTGAGCCAAATGATCCAGCCAGTTTTCTATCCACCTTACAGTCCATTCATTCGACCCATACTTCCTTAGCTTGCTTGCAAGAATGTTGTGGGAGACCATATCAAAAGTCTTGTTAAAGTCAAGATATATCACATATACTGCTTTCCCCACATCCATAGAGTGAGTCATCTCATCATAGAAGGCAATCAGGTTGGTCAGGCATGAACGTCCCCCTAGTGAATCCATGCTGACTGTTCCTAATCACCTTCTTTTTCTCCAAGTGCTTAGAAATGGATTCCTTGAGGACCTGCTTTGTGATTTTTCCAGGGACTGAGGTGAGGCTGACCAATCTGTAACTCCCCAGATCCTCCTTCTCTTTCTTAAAGATGGGAACTATATTTGGCATTTTCCAATCATCTGAGGCCTCTCCTAGTCTTCATGAGTTTTCAAAGATAATGGCCAGCAGCTCTGCAGTCGCACTGGCCAACTCCCTCTGCACCCTCAGGTGCATTGAATCCAGCCCCATGAACCTGTACACATCCAGCTTTTCTTAATAGTCCCTAACTTGTTCTTTCAACAATGAGGGCTGCTCACCTTCTCCCCAAGCTGTGCTGCCAGATGCAGTAATCTGGGAGCTGACCCTGCCTGTGAAGACTGAGGTAAGAAAAGCATTGAGTACTTCAGGCTTTTCCACATCATCTGTCACTAAGTTGCATCCCCCATTCACTAAGGGACCTACACTTTCCCTGATCTTCCTCTTGTTGCTGACATATTTGTAGAAATCCTTCTTGTTACCTTCCACATCCCTTGCTAGCTGCAACTCAAATTTTGCTTTGGCCTTCCTGATTTCATTCCTGCATGCTCAAGCAGTATTCTTATACTCCTCCCTAGTCATTTGTCCAAGTTGCCACTTCTTATAAGCTTCCTTTTTGTGTTTTAGCCCACTGATGAGTTCCCTGCTCAGTCAAGCTGGTCTTCTGCCATACTTGCTAATCTTCCTGTGCATTGGGATAGTTTGTTCCTGAGCCCTCAGAAAGACTTCTTTAAAATACAGCCAGCTCTCTTGGACTCCCCTCCCCCACAGACTGGCCTCCCAGGGGATCCTGTCCATCAGTTCCCTGAGTGAGGGAATTTCCAACCACCCGTTGCTTCCTCTTGGTGGCAGTGTTCTCAGTCCTCCCAACCTTGAAGATACCTGACCTGGCTTCTTCCACCAACAGAATGTGCTCCTCCTCCTCTCTTGCTAGGGTTCCATATTTGTTCATCAGGCAAACTGCTGCAAGTGGAGCTGAACACTACTGTTTGCTGCCAGAGGTCACAAGCTTCCACCTTCCTAGGACTCCATGTCCTCTTTCTTCTCTAGTGCCACCTTTGGCGGTCCTTTCTCCACAGTCCTAGAAGTCTCCTCCAGCATAGAAGTCTTCATGGCAGAGGATGCTTAGGAGCTTTGCCACCTTCTCAGGTCATTCTTTTGCCTTCACCCTGAGGGACACCACCAGGAAGCACCACTCACGTTGCAGGCGCCCCCCCACCTGGCTGTCACTGGAAGGAACTCCTCAACAAGTTCTTTGCCTCAGTCTTCCTAAGCGAGGGGCATGACAAGTCTCTCACTGGGGTTGTAGAGAGGCAGCAGCAAGGCGCCAGACTACCATGCGTAGACCCTGAGATGGTGCAGAGTCACTTGGAAGAACTGGATGCCTTTAAGTCGGCAGGCCCGGATGAGCTCCATCCGAGGGTGCTGAAGGCACTGGCCGACATCATTGCAGAGCCACTGGTGGGAATATTTGAACGCTCGTGGCACACGGGCAAAGTCCCGGAGAACTGGAAAAGGGCCAATGTGGTCCCCATCTTCAAGAAGGGGCGGAAGGAGGACCCAGGCAACTATAGGCCAGTCAGTCTCACCTCCATCCTTGGCAAAATCTTTGAAAAAATTATCAAGGCTCACATTTGTGAGAGCCCGGCAGGACAAATTATGCTGAGGGGAAACCAGCACGGGTTCGTGGCAGGCAGATCGTGCCTGACTAATCTAGTCTCTTTTTATGATCAGGTTACGAAACGCCTGGACACCGGAGGAGGGGTGGATGTCATATACTTAGACTTCAGGAAGGCCTTCGATACGGTATCCCACCCCATACTCGTGAACAAGTTAAGAGGTTGTGACTTGGATGACTACACAGTCCAGTGGGTGGCGAATTGGCTGGAGGGTCGCACCCAGAGAGTCGTAGTGGATGGGTCGGTTTCGACCTGGAAGGGTGTGGGCAGTGGGGTCCCGCAGGGTTCGGTCCTTGGACCGATACTCTTTAATGTCTTCATCAGCGACTTGGACGAGGGAGTGAAGTGTACTCTGTCCAAGTTTGCAGATGACACAAAGCTATGGGGAGAAGTGGACACGCCCGAGGGCAGGGAACAGCTGCAAGCAGATCTGGACAGGTTGGACAAGTGGGTAGAAAACAACAGAATGCAGTTCAACAAGGAGAAATGCAAAGTGCTGCACCTAGGGAGGAAAAATGTCCAGCACACCTACAGCCTAGGGAATGACCTGCTGGGTGGCACGGAAGTGGAAAGGGATCTTGGAGTCCTAGTGGACTCCAAGATGAACATGAGTCGGCAGTGTGACGAAGCCATCAAAAAAGCCAATGGCACTTTATCGTGCATCAGCAGATGCATGACGAATAGGTCCAAGGAGGTGATACTTCCCCTCTATCGGGCACTGGTCAGACCGCAGTTGGAGTACTGCGTGCAATTCTGGGCGCCACA
>NW_005843216.1:198311-219213 GCF_000455745.1 Alligator sinensis
TCTTTCCTGCCTATGCAGGGGGTCGGACTCAATGATCTATTGAGGTCCCTTCCGACCCTAACATCTATGAATCTATGAACCTGGAAGCTGCAGTCTCCACAGTGCCGAACTAGGATCTGGGTGGAAGCCATGATGGCGAGTGGTCCTGCCGGGACAGACATGTGATAGGTGCGAGTAGAGGAAGAACTGGCAGTGGCAGTGACTGGCACTGCGACATCCTCCAGCCATTTCTCTGGGTCTCTTAATCTGCCACCTCTCTCTTCCTGCTCCTCTTTCCAAGCAGACCTTCCCTAGCAAACTCCCAAGTAAGATGGCTTGTTCATTGCTCCTTGGTCCCAAAAGGTTCCCTTTTCCCTGCTTCCCCTCACCAAGCTTACAGTGAAGGAGGTGAAAGAGAGTTTCCAGGCATACTCCCTAGTGAACTACCTCTCACGCAGGACTCTAGTTAAGAAAGGGGCTTAGGTATTGGTCTTACTGCTGAGTTTTAGCTACTTGCATTCAATATATGTAGTTTAACTACTCTTAATTAAAGAAAGAGCTTACCTTAAAGGCTCCCCTTCAAAGAGGAGGTAGCAAACTGACCTGCAAACTGACCTGTGAACTGTTTGCAAACTTCCCTGGTTGCTGCCCCTGTCTGCTCCTCTTCTTTCTTCCTCCTTTGCTCCTTCCTCCTCTTATGTCAATAGTTCCTTCCTCTTACAACTTCAGCCCCACAGATCCTCACTGACTAAAAATAACCCCCAAACCTAAATCATTTTAGAATAAAAATAACATAAAAAACTAGTACATAGTAAACAGGTGGTGCCTAGGTGTGTGCCTTGCTGGCATTCCGATCAATTTGCTTTTATATCATACCCTCTTCCACATTCTGTGTCTGTTTTTATGTTTTAGATTACACACATTTTGAGGTAGGTTCTGTTGTCTTATGTTTCCATAATAGTACTAAGCACCCAATAGTGATGAGGCCTTTGGGCTCCAGTGAAATATATGTAAGAATCATCTATAAAATTGCTGCTAAAATATTTCCCTACTTGATGGATTTTGTAAAGCTTAATTCCTTGCAGATTGTGGAATGCTGTGTGTGGTCTTTGTATCATCAAATTGCATTCTCTTTCTTTTGTAGGGACACTGCATCTTTAAACATCTAATAGACGATGTATCAGAGAGAAAAGCTATTCTGTCATTATAATGACTACGGCCTGTTTCTGACAAATGTGTTCACTGTGTTTTTGTTTAGAGTCTTTTTTTTTAGGTTTTTTTCCATAATCTATAATAAAAACAATTCTGGCTGAAGGCATGTGGTTGCTCCCTGTGTATGAAAGAAGGTAATCCCAGTTATTCCATATCTGGCCGACAAGGAGAGGTGTCCAGAAGGAAAATTCTCTTTATAAACACGAATGAAATTTTTTGTAGTTGTCTGGCACAGATAAATACCAGATTCTAGTTCTGCTACTAATATTTACCAAATGGCCCCGGTAGGAAGTCTAAGACTGGCAGCCAATTTAAGACTGTCATGTTGGTAAGTAAAATGTATTTCTCTTCTTTTATGTGCTGAAGTGTACACTCCCCACTCCATATAGGCTGAAGCTGAAGACACTAGGATCTGATCAGTCTTCAGAGACCCTCTCAAATGTGAAGCTGGCCTTTACAGGAGGGGAAAGGTAAGTGTAGCCCTTATGTTTTGGATATGGTGCCTTTTTGTTATACTGTCAGCAGTGCTATGAGTGCTGTATATTTTTTATTTTCAGCTGACTTACTGTGTCCATTGAGACTGCTGGACACGGGTCCATCAATTTAAAAACAAAAATTGTAGTAGCAAAAATAGGCAAATATCCATTACTAAAAGAACACCTCTAACATCACAGTTAAAACTCTGAGTACCTGCCATAAGCAATGCCAGCCCAGCACTTAGAGTTTTTATAGTCAATGGTTCGATATAAAGTTCCAAAGTTAAAGCCTTGGAATGCCAACTTCCAGTCTTCTATATTCAAATCTGAGGTCTGTTACCAAACACATTCCAGCAAACCTGAGCTAGTGGGATAGTTCATAAAGAGAGAAGCCACAAGAAATCCAATCTCAAGTGTTCAAAAATCATGAGTGGGTGCATCTACATGAGATGCTAACTGGGCAGTAGCTTACTAACACTGCACAGTAGTGTACTGGGCAAAAACCAAACTAATCTGCTACTGTGCAGTAGTAGTAGGCTACTGCACTGGTGCTACTGCGTAGTAGCATAAGTTACTGAGCCTCGATTTAGTGTTTGGTTAACCAAGTACTGAACTTAATGTGCAGTAACTACAACGCATTAATGAACATGTAGACGTGCCCAGTCAGACACGGTTCCCACCAACGCTCAAGAGATTTATCTTAAAATGGTGACATTTTTAAATATACTGAATTTAGGGTTATTTCATGTCCATAAGCCTTTAGAGCTCATGTTCTCAAGCTTTTTTCTGCAACTACAGAGGCTTAGACATTTGCTTGTGTTTAAACAAAAGGTACGATCTGTTAACAAAGGAGCTATAATTTGAAGAAAAAAACAAAATATCACATAACTTAATAAAGTAGCGCAGTTGGGAACTCTGAATTCTGTCTTCAGCGGCTTGTCTACACAATTTTTTGTACTGATTTAACTAAATAAGTACTCCCTTCTATTGTGGACCCATTTTTTTCCAGTAAAAAGGTGTTTATATGGGCATACTTGCTTCAGTAAAATTTCAAAGCAGTGTGCAAGGATATAACTGTTAACTACCCTTGGTATTAATATAGCCTTACCTAATCTGTTCTGTATTGCAAACTAACCTGAATGAAAATTACTTTTTAAATGTGTCAGCAGGCAGTCTCTGTCACCAGCAATTGAAAGGCTGCTAGCAGCAGTGAAAAGCAGGATTGCAAAGTAGCATGTGCAATGACAAATCAATGAAATTAACATAAATAGAACCTGGGGTTGAAAGTGTTCTAGGTATATGTGCTAATGTAGAAACTGAAGACCTAATTTTGGAAGCCACTTCCCTAAACTCAAAAGGCACTTGATATCTGGTAATCTATACAGCCTTTGCAATGTAACTTGGGGTCTTTGGATCTCTCCAGAAATAGTTTGTAAGGGGATTGTAAATTGATCAAATGTATAATCTAGATAGACTCTAAAATCATAGCTGAAATGCATTTCTGAGAAATAGTTTACTGTGACAGCACCTCAGTGTCTGCAACAGCATCAGAGTTCCTTGTTGAGTTTGGGATTATTACAGACAACTTGTCTTTGAGAGGAGATTACTGTATCCTTGTTTTCAAAATGGAAAAAGGCATCACTGTTTTTAATTTGCTGTCCAACTGCATTGCCACACGCACAAGACACGTACACACACAGTACAAACACAGAGGCTGAAAACTGAAATCTTACACTGCCATCCTGTGGTGAAAGGTAAGAAAATATTACGTTGTCTAACTCATGGGAATCATCTTTAGGAAATGTTAGCATTGGACCAGTTTGGAGGCCTGGGGGCAGATTTATCAAGAGCTCTGTATTGAAACAATGATAATGAAAATCAATTTCCTATTCTCTGTAAGATTAGAATAAGGAATGTTATGAAATGAGGAAGACTGACTTTGTATTACTAAGAAGAAATCCCAGCCAGAGCCTTTCTATGTCTTTGCTGGAATCTAAGCCGTGCTAGCTCAAGTGTGGTTTTTACAGAGTTTTATCCTACAGGCAGGGAAGTTTTTCCATGAAAAAAATAACAAAAAACATTTACAGTTTGATAAAAACCTTCATTCCACACTTCAGGAAAACTATGCTAGAACCTGGATGTCAACAACCATCATGCAAAACACCACAAGTCATTTGTGATCTGTGTATAGGGTGGGAGGTCCTAAGGACATATCTTGCCAATATAAATCCAGAGCAACTCAACTGACTTTTGCAATTACCTCACATTTTATACCCATATAACTGAGAACAGACTGTAGCCTTCTCATGTTATGGATTCACTTAATCTTGCCTCTACAGTTGCACATAAAATCTGCTAGGGACCTTCCAAAACACCTGCCTCACAGAGAGCACATTTTTTAAAGAAACAGAGAGAGAATTGCTAGGGCATTATTTTAATTCTGAGAAGAGCTAAATTAATTCAGACATGGAATGGTGATGGGACTGAGATTCAATAGAAGGCAGTGGGAGCTGACTATTATTATTCTGTAAGATCAGGTCCTAATGGCAATTTTTAGGATAGGAGATTTTTTTTTCCGCTAATGAAAAAATACAGTAGAGTCTACTTTGTAAATATGTCATAAATTCCTGTTCACTGGATAAATGGATTGTTTTCCAATGAATCACTGCTGGGCTTAAAAAAAAATAAAGGAACAAGCCAACCAAAAGGGCATGAAGTCAGCCAAAAGGGGAAAGAGAGAAAAAGAGCTGTCATGTAAACAGTGTGCAAAATATGCAATAAAAAAGTAAAATGTTTACCAGAATGTCTGGTTCATAATTGAATTTTGCCTGGGGACAGCTCTAATGCGTGCTCTGATACTTCAGGCCTGATTTTTAACTAAAGCTTTTAGACCATAATTTAATGGTTCAGAAAAAAGTGTGGATTTATCATAGTGAACAGACTGTCTGAAGATTTACTTTCTTCTCTTGCAAACTGCGACTTATAGGCATTTTTCCAACCAACATATGAATAACATATGCATTTATCTATGTACCTTTGACACTGTATGCCAGGACTGACTTCCCTACCATGTCTCCTTTAAAGCACTGGTTCTATAAAACATGTAGAAAGCTAGACATCCCCAGCTGTGCTCTACTGCAGGAGCTATAGATAGCTGGCAGATAGCAATGGAGAGAATCCAGAATAAAGCTACTAAGGAGCAGTAGCAAAACTACTTCATATTACGGCCCCAACTTAATAGGATGGGTCTAGATTTTTCCGGTGTTCAGGGTATGATGCAAAACTCACATCTTCAAAAAAAGTTCTCCAAAAAAATGGAATGCAAACTAGCAACATTCAAGTGTGAAACAAAAATGTATGGCAAAAGCAAGAGAAGGGAAGGGTTTTAATCCCATTTTAGACACCTGACTGTGATTCTGTGTGCATGCTTCTAACTCCTTAACAAACAAAAGATGGTTTGATCACTCTTGTTTTTTCACAGTTTGATGGCTCAGTTAGGCTGTCACCATCTGATTTAAGCCCTGCTTTTCTTCTCTCCGGCGTGCTGTGCAAATCTCTTCTTTGCTCTGGCTGCGTCAGTTTCCCTCTAGGTTCTGCTTCTCTCGGCGGGCCCATACAGCCCCTCTTCCCAGTCAGTCTTTGCCAGCCATTCCATGGGGTATCCCCTGCTCAGTCCTGGCTCTACGGGCTTGCTGGGACGACCCACACTACCACACTACCACAGTTACTTATCATTCTGGGAGGGCGGAGATGATCCTTGCTTGTGGCTCGCCTGGGTCTAGACAACTTACAGGGGTTCATATGTCTGGCCTCTCACCTCTGCTGGTCTTCCCAGCTCCCGGTCCCACTGAGCGGACCCTGTTCCAGGAGATGCCGAATGCCACGCTTTTCTTTAGCGTCCTCCTTTAAACAGCCCAGTCTTCCTTCCAGGCCAATCAGGGCAGGCTTCCTGGGGCATGTGTTCTTATGCCCTGAGGGGCCTGCCTGTTTGCTGAGTTTTCTCCAGACCTTTTCTCCAGCACACCAGGGATGCGCTGCTCTCCCAGACCCGCTGGATAAGTTTCCTGTAGGCACAGCTGGCTCTGGAGGTATAGCAGGGGCTTGGCCTTAGTTCCTGCTACAGTGCCTTTTCATTCCAAGATGTTTCGTTGCTTGTCTTCAGCTTGACCCATCATATCTGTGCAGATGAAACAGCACCATATTTTTATCTTTATGGACCACTTCAAATTTGACCTTAAAACCTTCCTGTTCAAAGAAATAAATGAGTAGGGTCAAAACCCACTTGCATCTTTCCTTTTTAATGCTTTCTTTTGCTTTAATTACTGTTTCGTGCTGTTTTCTCTTTGTGTTTAAAAAGGAGTAGTTTTGTTTAATATTTTTGCATGTTTGTTTCCATCTGTAGAGCGCTCTGTGGCATTCTGGGTGGAAGAGGCTATCGCCAACTGTATTTTATCTGATTCAGACTTTTCAAGAAATCCAGTTGTGCCATCTTGTGGGGATAGAAAACAGCACAAGTTGCTGGGTCTAGTTACGTTGCTGCCATCTGCCTGTCTTGAACATGTCTTCAGAAACAAAAATTTCTTTATTTCAGAGTCTGGAGAGTTCAGTTGTTTATGGACGAATCCCGTTGTTAAGTAACTGAATCCTTCATACAAACTTAATACAAGGTCTATTTCTTTCTGTAAGGCTACCAACTGACATAGGTTTTGCTGTGGGATCAGCTCTGCTGGGATATGGCCTAGAACAGCTGATCCAATTGATTGGTAGGTACAGGCATTGCCCAGGGTTGTTGTCTCACAGGATCAGGCCCCTGCCACTCCTGGGGCTTCAGGGACCCGATCCCATATGTTGGCAAGGGCAGAGTGGGGAATCTCATGGGGTTCCCTTGCTCTTCAGTGTGAAAGGCACACACCAAAATCTTCTGTTCAGAGGGGCTGAAGAGCATGGGCTGCAGAGATCATACCATAACTGAAAAGACAGCCATTGCAATAAGGCAGCACAAGCTATTGATATGAATTGTTGTGCTCCCATCTTAGGACATTTGGGACACAACAAGGAGCAGGGGCATCTATTTGGTCATGTTTATACTACCATAAACATTTTTCTGGTGTGACAAGGGCAACATCTGCATGCCTAAAGCATTTCACTTAGGAGAAGTACACAAGAGACAGAATGCAGAAAGTTCCTGTGTCCCCCTAGTGCTGCTAACAGTGGTGGAATTAAAGATGTTTTATCACAGGGGTGCTCAACCTCTGGCCAGCTGGCCAGATCCAGACCCACAGTACCATGTCATCTGGCCCATGGGGCTCTCCATGGGTCTGGAAATTTGGCAGTGGGGAAACAGTGGCATTGCTCCCTTACTACCAAATCTTCTGACCCATGTGGAGCCATAGGCCCTGCATGCTGAATTCAGAATCTGAACCCAGGACACAGAGCTAGGGGGGTGTGAGGCAGCTCTGGGCCCACAGGGCCTAATCCTGCTGTGGAGAGTTGGGAGGAGGTGCAGCACTGGGTCCTTGGCACTTAACCCCAGTGTGTGGGGGCAGGAGGGGTGGTGCTGGGCCCTTGGACCCAATCCCAGCATGTGCGGGGACGGGAGATATACCAGGCCCCCAGGACCCAACCCTGGTGCATGGGGCAGGGAGGGGATGGTGCTGGGCCCCAGAGCCTGATACGGCCTATGGACAGGCCTCGTTGTTATTCATCTGGCCTGTCAACAGCTTTTTCTCAAACTGTGGTCAACCTACATAATGTTGTTACTGGAGCCTGTATCTTGAGCTGCATGTGTTCCTTTCTCCCAAGTGAGGGGAGGAGAAGATGCTGAGTCAATTTTCTTCTTGCTATAAAGAAAAAGGTGCTAAGTCATATACCCCTCCTACCAGCCCACCCACTAAAGGGAGAGGAAAGACAGTGAGTCATGCATTTGATTTATGCACTTCAAAGAAATATGAATTTGTAAGGTCTAGCTAGATCTTAGCAGGTTGATATGCACAGCCTGAGGAGGCTAATGAGATTGCTTTTCTGAGTAAAAACTACTTCCATGAGGGTTTGCAAGATCATGACTTTAAGGACTACACTGGAAATTAGCTGTAGCTAGTATTAGGTAGATGTACCGGAGTCAGTCTCCAGTGTGGATGCACTACACCTGGTCTGATGTGACACACGTATGTAGCTGGACCAGTGCAAAAATAAACCAGGGGTAGAGAAGGCCCATTTGGGACATTGTAAATGCTAACATCTTCTTTGTTTTCAAGTTTTCATAAAAGAAAAACAATGATCAAGAAGCCAAACTAGTCTGTTAGAATTCTGCTAGAGAGTTTTGCCAGGGATGACTCTGGCCCAAGGAAATTAAATACAGGAAACTATGAGAACACAGCATGAAGACTGCATTTTAAACACAAAACGTGAGGCAATGTAAAAGTCACTGACATAGTACATATGTAATGTCTGATTATTAGTTATGATGTTATTAAGAGTTCATTTATTTTCCCTTTGAAAGCAGTAACAAAGCTCCTGATGACTTCAGTGTGAGTGGGATTGGGTCTCAGATGTACATTTTGTTATGTACAATGCGCCAAATTAATTCCAGAGTCTGCACCTGTAAAAGCCAGCACAAACCTTAGCTGAAGAAAGCCCGCCAGTAGCACAGGAGACATTGAAGGAGTGGAAGGCTTCCTCACCTTGATCTTCACAGGGTGCTCACAGCCAGTTACCACTGCCTGAATTTCAGATGACTGCAAATGGATAAAGGCTGAAGTGTGACTTTTGAAGTGCCTTTGATTGTAATTAAAGCTGCCTTCCTTTAATGGAAATCGCAAGGAAAGGAATGAGTAATGTTACCCTATACCGGTGATTCTCTGCCAGAATGCCATGGGACACTGGGGTGTTGTGAGAGTCTTGAGCAATATTAACACTGTTAGATGTTCAGATATCTACACATGATTCACAAGGTAAACCCAGAGATTTCAAACAGGAATCCATAGTGTCATTTCTGTTCTGTTGTGGTCTGAGTTCTTTGCAACAGAATAATTGCTCTGTTGTTTTCCTATAGTCAAAAAAACAAGTAAAGGCTAAAAGTTGGCATTTTCTGAGGGATGCCTGGAGTTTAAAAAGGTTGAGAACCATTGCCACATGCCCTCTCTTGGGGTGACTCATGCCAGCCGAGATCAGACTGTCCCAGTGAGTTGGGCCAGCACACAATTGTGCATATGAATGGAGTAATACTACTATGAGGACTGTAATTGTTGAATGTTCTGTTGGTTTTGTTCAGATATTTAAAATAGCCCAATAAATGGTCAGGTGATAAACCACTGTGAAATAATATATAAACAACAACAACTACCTCCCTAGAATTAGTACAGTGAAGACATGACAGACTTATACAGTGGCGCTCGCCCCATCTGGACAGGAAGAGACAGCCACCCTAAGGAAGCAGAATTTAAGAAAAAACTTGAGCTTAATTAAAGATATAATACTTCCAGGATTCTAAGGTGTATTCATTTTATGGGATGAGGGGTTGATTAAACAAGTTAAAAACTATAAATAGTTTCCTTCTAACAAATCAATCACACTTAATTCCTTTATTCCTCCTCAAAACTCAACTGTCACTTTCAAAATGTGTTTCTTCATATGGCTGTACCTACCAGCCCAGTTTTTTCATGCCACAATTATACAAAGCTGATATCTGGAGCATATGCTTTTGTTCAAGCAATGCAGTTAAATATGTGGGTGTGGTTAAATTCTGATGTCCTTTTCTAAGGAAAAACTGGGGAAAACATCTGCTTCTTGATGCAAACCATCTGCTATTACCAGACATAAAGTCAGGCATTTTAACACAGTCTACTGCTTAGAATTACACTTGCTTAACAGAACAGAATAACAGATTCCCATCGAAACGATCTCATCTCACACCAGCTCAGGGCTTTTCCCTTGCACCTATTTGGGATTGATCAGTGCAATTATTTTGTAAAGGTCTTTGTCGGTGAATTCAAAATTACCAGAAACAATAATAATTATTATTATTTAGGATTCAACTGTTAATCTCCCAGCTGAGATGCTGCCGCAGCTCTGCACAGTTACAGGTGCAGAAAAAGTCACAAATTTATGTTTTGTTCAGTTGTATGTCTGTGTGGGGGTGGAAACAAAAGGCTGCTGAGCTTAGCATTATTGTTAAGAATTAGCAACATCATAATACTTAGCAAGAGTGAGGGAGGTTCTTTTTATCTTACTGGGAATCTCTCTTTCCCAGTAGAATAATACTTCTATTTCTAGCCCTTCAAGTCCACAAGGTATCAGACTTTAAAGTCATTACGTTTTTACATCCACAAAACCTGTCACTTATTAAAGACTGTATCTTGCTCATCCTGGGCATGTGTAATGGTTTGGATGTGGGAATCATGGGTAGAAGTAAGAGTGTTGCAATGAATCAACTTTAAAACAAATGGGAGCTGTTTGGAATGTTAGGGAGAAATTAGTTGTGAGGGAAGATGCAAGAGACAACCACTTGTGAAATATTCATTCATTGCATAGTTCTGCCATTTTGTTCAATTCATCTCGCCTCCATGAGGATACCATTATAATGGACTACAAAGGTCTAACTGAGATGATTGTTAAATGCAGATGGAGCAGAATTACACTCAGTGAATTTGGAGATAATCTGAATGGTTTCTTGAAGAAGATGATTGCCTAATAAAGGTTACTGCTTGTGGCTGAAACACAAAATATTATGGCCTGAACATGGAGCTGGTCTCTGGTCTCCACTTCTATCTAGTAGCTGTTTCTCCAGTTGGGTCTTAGGGGTGGTTTTCCTCCCCCCTTTCCCTGCCCCTCCTCTGCCTACTTCTGTCCATGGTGCAGAGGGCTTTACAGTAGCTCTCTATTCCCTAGCATGCCTTACTGAAAATTTCCCAGGAATTTCCTGAGCTGTTTCCCCTCATTCTGGGGTTGTCTCTCTCCTTCCTTTGAGCTCTTTGGCCTACCCATTGCTAGGGTTCCTTTTTCTGCTTCCTTGGGTGCAAGCTGAAGCTCACAACTTCAGCTGAAGTCAGTAGGAGCTCTGTTTAAATGCAAGGATTACATATGCACTGAGTGGTGCTCTGAAAAATCAGTTCTGTGTAGGGATCTACCCAACTCACAGAGGCAGCCAGCCAACCTCACCTCACCACAGATTACAAGGTCAGCCTCCCTTTTTGTGGGCTTATTGCAGTGGGCCCCTCCCACACCTCTGATTGGCCAAGGGGCCCACATGGCTCTGCCCCTTGCTGCTGATTGGTTGCAAGGACTGTCCGCCATATGGCCCTGCCCTTCACCACTGATTGGCCAAAAGAGCTGTCGGATAGGTGAGGGGGGTGCCTCTCAGCCAATCAGCAGTGAGGGCAGGGGTGGCAGCCATCTTGGGTTCCGCTTCATGCTGGTAGCCCCCCTTCCTCCCTTCCCCACTGGGGGGCTGTGCAGCTTCTGGGCCACATTGGCCATGAAGACCGCTGGCTCCCTCTGGGAAGCCAGCATTTTATTTTCAGTAAGTTTTTTCTCTTTTTTTTCCAAGATTTCATTGACATTGCCTGATTTTGCAGACAATGCTGGATTTCATGATTTCCACGAAACTGTGATTTAAGCCACTACTTGTGTGTCATAAATTGGGCATCCTATACATTGTAAAGGTGCAGGGCACAGAAAAACGAATGGTCCTATCTCCTTTCAGTCTGGTAGCTATAGTACACACCCAGAACTAGGCTAAAAAATTATTATTAAGACTGCAAAATCAAGCACCAGAAATTTGAAAATGCAAACCTGAAGATTGTCTGTACAGCATTTATTTACCTTCTTGCATGTAATTCAGCATGCAGAATGGATGGGTGCTCACTTAGAAGGCAGCAATTATTTTGTTTTAGCTTTGTTCAATATGTGGCCCTAGTGCAGCATTTATTATACATTATTCAAACCCTGCATTGAAGGGTGCAGTCTCCAGGGGCAGTGGCATAACAAGCCGAGTTGGTACCTGGGGAAAACCCTGTGGGAGAGTGGGGAAGCCAGGGGGGCATGCAGTTCTGAGAGCAGGAGGCCATGATGGACCCAAGGGGTGCAGTGGTGTAGTCACAAGCCACTTTGACTCCCTCCAAAGTTTAAAACCAACTGCCTGCAATGACAGCAGAAGCATTTCTATTTGGGCAGCAGTGAGGGAATCAACTGACTTCATAGTTTATTATAATCTACCTGATTCCTTCTAAACTTCATTCCACAGGTGTTAATGACTTGTCTCTCATTTTTAAAGATCTTGATGTTCAGTTAATAAAGCTATCCTTTCTTCTGCAATTCTGTAAGCTCTTTTTAATGCTAGCTAAACGCATTAAATCAGATGTGGAAATAACTTTGGGTGAAGCATCAGATGCACTGTCAAGATGCTCAAGAAGGCTAGGTTTTGTTTTATGAATCTGAAAAAGAGATGTCCATTTAATCCTAATGATGGCAGGACTAATCAAACAACTTTTAATTATTTTTTGCCCAATGTGTTGTAGTTCTTTATATACATAATATGTAATATAGCAAATGAATGCACAGTCTAATAAGTTTGTATTTTGTCTTTGCTCCAACTTAAACTGAATAATACAGCCCTAATCCCTTAGCTTATTAGTAAAGCTTTTGTTTCTTTTCCACTTGATAAAAATAGGCATTGTGTTATATGTGATGAATGATGATGCACCATACAAGAGGTGTTCACCCCCAGCAGTGAGCCAGCTTGCAGTGCTATATCATCAAGCCTGTGGGGCTCCCCATGGATCTGGAAAATTGACAGTGGGGGATGGGGTGGTAGCAGTCCCCTGCTGCCAAATTTTCAGACTCACAGGGCACCCAATCTCAGCACATAGGGCTGTGCGGTCGGGGGGCAGTACCAGGTCCTGGGCTCAATCCTGGTGTGGGGGAGGGGGCAGGAGGGAGCAGTGTTGAGCTCCTGGAACCCAATCCCAGCATGGGAGGGAGTAGCATTGGGTCTCTGAGACCCAATCCTGGCACATGGGGAGCAGAAGGAGGCAGTGCCAGGCCCCATGACTGGACCCACGCCAGTCATGTAGCCTGCAGGGCTAAAAGGATGAGCACTACTGCATCATACCATCTTCACCTCCCCTTTTCACAATTCTAGATCTGCCCATGGAGGAGGCACACAGGTTCTGACAGTGGAGGTGGGGGGCAGCAGCTTTACCTAGATTGATGAACAGCAATCTCAAATGTTGGAATACACAACTCTAGAGCAGTGCCAAAATTGCCCCCCCCAACTCAAAACCCCACCCTCACAGAATACACCCCCTGGCAGAATTACTATGCTGGGACTCCAAAATAGTCTCAGCAGAGCTGCTGCTTCCAGGTGTTCTCTGCCCTCCTTGGTTCTTGCTCTTCTCTGTTTTGGAGTCCTAGCATGGCAATGCTGCCAGGGTCGTAGAGTGCGATTCCAGCGTCCCTCCAAATTTGGTGCTTGCAGCAGGCCCACCACTAGTTACAGTACTGCCCAGGGGAGTTCTTCCAGTCTTGTATTCCTAGCTCCCTCACTGTAAAAATGTGTGCATTATTTCTAGTCTGAATTTGTTTTCAACCTGCCCTCTTGATCTTGTTCAGTTTTTGTTATATCAGACTGATAACCCTCTGTTATCAAATTTCTGTTCCCAAATAGGTTATGGATCAAGACTGGGATCAGTGATATGACACCATAAGCATCTTCTGATAAACTAAATAGATTAAGTCTTTCACTAAAAGGAATGTTTTCCAATCTGTGATTGTTTTCATGGTACTCCTCTGAACCAATTCCAAGTCTTCAACATCCTTTGGAAATGTATTCCTCACAGCATTCTAGTAGTGGATGCAACACTGCTAAATGCTGAGGTAATAAATTGGAGAAATGGTCCAAAATCAACAAAATGAAATTTAACAAGGACAAGTGCAAAGTCCTGTACTTGGTATGGAACAATTGCATGAACAAATACCCTTATTATTTGGCTGTTGATTAATGGTTTATGCTGTGTTCTGTGGGGCAAGTTTGTCCAGAGAAAGGAAGCCTGTGTTATATGAACTGTCAATCCACTACAAGGTCTAATATAAAATTCTACTCTGTTGGGAGTGACAGTTTTTGATTTAGGAAATGGTCATCTGCAATTCATAGAAATACCCAGGTTCATATTAGTACTGGTATCATGAGACCTCCAGCATAGGTCACTCAGACTAAAGACCCCCATGATAAGGCATCGTTTTCCTACCCTTTACAGATGGGTATTTAAGGAGCCAGACAGCATGTCCCCAAGTGTGACTGGGTGGTCTGGAGCAGATGCCAACTATCACCTCATCTTATATGTTCAAAAATTAATCCATAACTGTCCAAGATCATTTGCTCTTGAGTTGTCAGTGACTCAGAAACAAGGAATACCATTTCTGACAGAGAGCTACACCCCCATCTCCATTTTGCCCACTCAGTCTCTCCAAAACAGGTTATAATGATAGATTTTAATATTCCTATCACGCGGATCTTCCCACACAGGTTTCAGCTAGGTAGAATACATTAATTCTAATTCCAGTTAATGCAATCCATGTAGGCAATTAAAGGATTTGTTCTTTTAGGGCATGTGTAGAGGAAACAGGGGCCCTAAATTGAAGTGGTGGGTTTTAAAAAACACCGCTTCAATTTAGGGCTGATTAAACCCCCATGTCATGCACACACCCTGCTGACTTACCTGCCTCTCTGGCAGAGAGGGGTGGGGGCAAGCTGCCAGTGGGCAGAATGGTCCCTGGGCTGGCGGGGTGGGGAGGAGCTTGTGCTTCCCTCCATGGCGGTGGTGCCCCCCCACCCCGTGGCACCCGCCCACAAGCACCCATCTGGGGCAGTTCCGGGGGAGTGCCACAGCCGTGGAGGGAAGCACTGAGCCCTGGCACAGCTCAGGCAGGAAGGCAGGCAGGCAGGCTCCTTGGGGGGAAATCAGGCTCACTGCTTTTCTTGGATGGAGCTGGTTTCCTGGGCTGCTGTCAGGCTGTCTGCAGGGCTTCCTACAGAGCCCCTGAGCTGAATGGAGCCCGATGCTTCACTCCGCGGCTGTAGGGGCAGCAAACTAAAACCCCTTAAAGGAGTTTTAGTTTACTGCGTCCCAAGTCATTTAAGGTGGATTACGTCGCTGAATTTCCTACAGCAGCTGGAATTAATACACAA
Organism: Alligator sinensis; assembly: GCF_000455745.1. Lineage (NCBI taxonomy): Eukaryota > Metazoa > Chordata > Crocodylia > Alligatoridae > Alligator > Alligator sinensis. The sequence continues at coordinate 213,162 of NW_005843216.1, forward strand.
TACGCCGCCAAGGCGTGCAAACATGGGGACAGTTAAAGCAGTGCAAAAGCATTTAGCCCTCTTTAAAGTGTCGTGCATACACGGCTCTCGTTTTGTCTACACACGGCCTTAGTTAACTTTATTTTCACATCTTGAGTTTGTCTCGACTGTGTGCTTCCTTCTCCCTGCCCTTTTCAGCCTCCCTTTTATTGTTAAATTATCTCCTAACTAATCTAGCCAGTCTGTTCCCTGCAAGATTGGTTCCTTTTCTACTGAGATGGAGGCTATCCAAATCATGTGGACCCTCTCCCCAAAGCAAGTGGTCCAATAGTTCACAAAAACCTTATACCACTTACCTAACCAGGGATCCATTTCCAGAATTTTCTGCCTTCTCTGTTTACTCAAGGAACAAGAAACATATTCAAGTTATGTCAGATCATAAGCTGAGTAGCTATTTATTTGATTAAAAGATTATGTTTCTTCCCACATTTAACATGGGGGGTCCCCCTTATCTTAGAATCAAATATGAGGCAGCAGGGTGGCAGGCAGCTGCTGTGGCTCCAGCTCTGGCTCGCAGCTGTCCCCCCGTTGCCTGCAGTAGTGTTGGGGATGAATTCAAGATGATTGTCCAATAATAAGATGCTATACATGAAAAATTGTAATAAATGTATAGATTTTCCATGACTAGAATCTAATTCTTGGATGATTCATCTTACATTTAGGGTCATCTTAGATTGGCGTAAACATGGCAATCACACAAAGTCTTGCAGTCAATGTGAGACTGAACCATCATCAAAAGATCCTGGGCTGGTGACTTAGAAGTCTATCTACACCTATAACAACCTCTCATGTTTTACCCCAGAAATATAGCACACTTCCTGCCCCATTTGGAACTTTGTTCCCTCCTTCTCAGTACCTGACCTTTCTCTTGACACCACAAAATGGTGTTATTAGTGGCTTTTCTAATGTGACTTGATGGTTTTGTGATGTAGGCATTGCACTGAAACCACATATAGGTTTCACATGGATGGAACGCCTTCCAGTTACCATTGTTGCCACTGTTGCTGTCAGAGCTCCAGTCGCTGCTCCCCTCTGCAGTGTTACCACTTCTCCTTGATGCCCAGACAAAAACTTGCACCATGAAAACACTGCAGAAGCTGCCTCCCTTCCCCACAATGCTATGGGCTGGATAAAATGGGTTCCTTGGTCAGATCCTGTCTGTGGGCTGTAGGTTGCTCCAGGCCAGATTCTTCTATACAATTTGGTATCCCTGTGATCTCTTTCTGGGTCCTCCAGTGTAAACCTGTCCCAAAGGCAGTTGGTGCCTTCCTAGGTGCACTGGTATATCTCAACAAAGCACAGCTGCTGAGTCAGGTCACCCGGAGCAGCCAGAAACACACAAATGGTCACATGCTTTGTTTGCAGTGGCAGCAGCTGTCTGTTGCCAGAACTTATGTAGGCAGAACCAGGTAAGTCTAGATCAGACTTCTCTTCTCAACCAGGGTGCTGCAAGTTCCTTTTAGGGGTGCCACAGGGTGCTAGCCCTCTTAGGTGTACAAACAAGAGTCACAAGATAAACCAGAGATTTAAAATAGGAATCCACTGTGTGAAAACCATTCTGCCGTGCTGTGGCCTTTCAGAGTTCTTTGTAACGCAGAAGAATGGCTCTATTATTTTTCCATAGTCAAAAAAACTATGTTCCTCCAAACTATACACTGTTTTATTGAGGTATTAGCAATCGGGCAACATGACCAAGAGCAGCTACATACAACAGAGAATATGTGAACATACAAACTACTAGGTGGTAAGGACTCTGTGTGGGGGAGTTTTATATATGTAGTGAGGTTTCCAAAAGCAGCCTGGCTGCCAGCTCAAAAAGGGCTTAAAGTGATTGGTGGGGCATTCCCACCAATCAGGTGATGACAGGGGAGGAGCCTGCCCTGCCCCTACCCCGGACGACGCACAGCGCTGGACCTGGTTGAAGACTGCACATCCCCTCTTCCTGATTGGTCCATTCACAATCCAGGGGCAGAACCTCTGGAGGGAATAAAAGAGCAGCATGCCCGGCACATGGGACTGCTGTTGAGGAACAGAGAAGAGGATGGGCAAGAAGAGCTGGTGAGAGCTAGCCAGCAGGGCAGACCTGTTTCCCCAAGAGCCCCAAAAAAAACCCTCGCTGGACGGGAGTAGCAAGCAGCTGCATCCCCAGTCCTGCTGCTGAGCACAGCAAACCGTGTACAGCTCAGTGCACAGAGCAAAAGACCCTGGGAGCTGCACGAGGCAGCCAGTGCTCCCTATAAGGAGTAGTGGTCCGTGAGTGTGCCGCCTCAGTCCATGAGCACGCTGCTTCGGTCTGGTGTGGGACACTTACCAAAGGGGGCCGGGGACTGGGGCCTGGAGCTGAAAGGCTGGGGCTGGGTGTTGGGGCCGGAGCTGAGAGGCTAGAGGCTGGGACTGGGGACTAGAGGCTGGGGCGGGTGGCTGGTGTGGGCTCCGCCAGCTCTGGGGAAGTGCTCCGCGAGCCGCTGCCTGCCCCAAGTGAGGCTCTGGCAGCTCCGGGACACTGCTCCGTTCCCCAGCCCTGATGCCACATCTCCCGAGGCCATGCGGGGGAGCAGAGCAGTTCCCCGGAGCTGGCAGAGCCTCACTCTGGGCAGGCAGTGGCTCCTCCCTGAGGTGAGGCAAGGCAGGGATGGAGGCTGGGGCGGGTGGCTGGTGTGGGCTCCGCCAGCTCTGGGGAAGTGCTCCGCTCCCCGGGCCTGATGTGGGGAAGCAGAGCACTTTCCTGGAGCCTGCGCCAGGCTCCCACCCCCACCTCTCCTAGGAGCTGACCTTCAGCTCCTCTCCTGGTGCGTGGCCTTGAAAAGGCTGTGCGTGGCCACACTTTTAGTTGTGCGTGGCCATGCATGCGCGCACCTTAGAGGGAACCTTGGAGGCAGCTCTGGTCCATCCCTGGCAAGTGGCCAGGCTTTTTGGTGCACAAGCGGTGCATGGAAAGATATCCTGGGAGCTGATTGGGCAACTTGGGTCTCCAACCCATGGCATGAGGCCAGAAAACCTGGTGCAGATAGTGCTGCACAGAGGGTCCATGAGCGGACCCAGACCCTAGAAGCTTTATGAAGCAGCTCGGGTCTTCCACCCCGGCATGAGGCCAGGAATTCGGTGCAGGCAGTGCGGTGCAGAGGATCTGGAAGCAATCAGAGACCCTGGCACTGCACAAGGCAGCCCAGCTCTCCAATCGTAAGCAAGAGGCCAAGCCCTTGGTGTACGTGACGGTGCACAGAGTCCTAAGGGGCAGCATCTCAGAGAAAGCCCGAGGAAGCTGGGCAATAGGTAGAGCTCTCAGTGCACCTAATGGTGCACAGGGCTATGAGCAGGCAGGTGGCCCTGGGGAGACTAGGAGGGTGGTGAGCCTGTCAGAAGAGGAGACGCTTTGCTGTGAGTTACCAGGAGACAAGAGATTCCCACAGGGGAGGAGGGCTCACCTGGCACACAGGTCAGCGCATGGAGAACCGCCTTGGAAGCAGTTTGTGGCTGCTCACATTAGCCCCGGCCCTAGGCCAAGTGACCGGAGCCACGCAGTGCAGCTCCACTTTAAACTAAAAAAGCCCTGGTGCCCAGGGCAGGGCCTGGGAAAGGGGAGAACCCCCAGTGTGAGACCGGGGAGTTGGAGCCTGCAAGGGCTTGGCTCCTGCAAGAGAGCGAGCGAGCCCTGGGTGCCCAGCGCAGGGCACCAGGCTGTCGAGGAGAGCCGAAGGCACCGCTGGGGAGAGGCTCTTGCAGGATTGGCCACCAGGGGGCAAGCCTCGACTTCTCCAGAGAGGAAGTATAAGTTACTGGGGAAGTAGGCCCCGCAGGGGAGACTGACACAGGTGAGGAGGGTCTGCCACCTCCACCCTCCATTGCAGGAGGGGTGTGTCCACATCCTAAGGGCCCTAAAGGTTAGGGGTGCTTCAGGGAAACCCCCTGGGGAGGTGCTGAGTGCACTCCCTATTTTGAGGGTGTCGTATTAGGGGCTATATAGCTAGAGGTATTCTTTAAGGGGGTTTATGTGTTTTAATGTCTCAATGTGTATATTAATATTCTTATTTCTGAAGGTTTAAAGAAATATTATAGTTAAGTTACTATCCCTACGAGTTAATTGTGTTGTATAGGTTGTAAGTTATTTGGTTCATATTTGGTATTATATGTGAATTGTGGAATATTATATATAGTATTATATGTTAAGCCTTGTAAATATTCTATGCTTTATATTGTTTGTATTTATTCTTGTAATAAATTGTACATAATTAAGTATTTGGTTTCAGCCTAACTCTATAGAGAGGGGAGGAAGCCGCTGTAGTAGCTGACCCCTTCCTCAGCACCCTGCCTGACCACCACCACTGTCATCGGGGGACAGGGCACACCGCCCCAGGTGTACCCAGGCTACATATATATTTATATTTCTCTTTATGGTTCATGATCTTAATAAATGTGTAAATAGTTAAGTTGTAGTGTCCTGGCCTGGCTCTATAGGGAATGGAGGGAAACTGTTCAGCGTGCAGTTTCCACCCACAGCTCACCTGCTAACAATCCCCTTCAACTGGAGAAGGGAGTACTTGCCTGAGTACACCCGGGCTACATGCAGCTCAGGTTGATTTCTCCCTGCCCATTCCTCTGAGATGAGGATCTCTAAGCCAGATAAAGAGGGAGCAGGGAAACTGAATCAAGGGCTGTGACCTATATTCTTTCCTAGGAGCACTTTTATTAGCCTTGGGTGTGATAATCACTGGCCTGGGCATCTTGACTCCCTAGAAACTGTCCCTTACAATCTGCTTCTCTCAGGCTAAGCATTAGGATTCAGACTGAACCACTCCCGGGATCAGTCTTCCTCCAGGACACTATAATGATACAGCCAAAAGAGGGGCGAGGGCCCTTCACAACTCCCCAGCACCGAAGGTCTGCTGCAAGTTGACGAAGGCTGAGAACCACCCACCTAAGAACCGCACCCCCCCCAAGTCTGCAACTGTACATGTTGTATGGTCTTGGGAGAAGGCCAGAAGCAGGTGATTTTTGGGGCAGGCATCCCTGGCAAGGCAGGCTTGGGCAAGTGAACAGGAGTCTCAGCCTCCACCTTCTGGCATGGGGGGGGGAAAGAGAGAGGGTTCCTCAGAAAATTAAGGTTGGAAGGGCCCTTAGGGGGTTATCCAGTCCACCCCCCCTGCTCAAAGCAGGACCATCCCCAACTACATCATCCCAGCCAGGGCTTTGTCTAGCAGGACTTAAAAACCTCCAAGGATGGAGACACCACCACCACCCCTCTAGGTAACCCGTTCCAGTGCTTCACCACCCTCCGAGTGATAGTTTTCTTCATATCCAACTCCTGCTCTATTTCCTTCGCGCCCATAACACTGAGACTAGAACAAGGGCTGTGATCAGTTTCCCTCCGCTGCCCCCTGCATAGCAACAAAAGGCGCCAGACGCAGTCTTGCCACTCAGCAGGCGAGCACGCGTGTCTAGGACCAGGGTGCCCCGCTCTCCAGTTGCCTGCGTGCTTGGGTTGAGGTGTGTGGGCGGCGGAAGCGGCCGCTAAGACGTGTTGTGCCCCAGCAGGGCTTTTATTTCCGTGCTACACGCGGTCCCGACCGCGCATTTGGAACTCTGCCTCCACCCGCTGAGCACGCGCATCTCCGAGCTCCCCCACCCCGCCCCGCCCCGCCTGGAAACTACAGTGTCCAGCATGCACCGCGCCGGGCAGCTCTATGTTGGCGCCCACCTGGATACTACAGGACCCAGCATGCACCGCGCCTGCCCCTTGCGCGCGTCTGTGCGCGCCGCCGCAGTGCAGGCTGGGACTGGTAGTTTGTGGTGTACAAGCGGGGAGTTAGGAGGGGGGAAAAAAAAAGCACCCGGGAGCGTTGCATGCCGGGAAACGGCGGTTCCTCCGTGCGCGTGGATGCCCCTTGACTTACGTTCCGCGTTACTGTCCCTTTTAAGCGTGGCCGGGCGCTGCGCCTGCGCAGTAGCGCCGTGACCTTACGCTCAGGCGGCGGCGGCTCGTGACTGTTGAGCTCCGTTCCCTCCCCACCCCCCC